>NW_011888822.1:4431798-4435230 GCF_000151845.1 Pteropus vampyrus | reverse complement strand
TTTTTTTTTTAACATGTAAAGAGTTCTGAATTTGGGGCTTGGCCTAAAACCAGAATTCTTTACTTAAAACAAAAACTTTAATTAAGAAAAGGGGGGAGGGTACGTTTTTAGGAAGAGGAAACAGTGACTGTAAGTTGCAGATGTAAATCAGAGCAGCTTACCAGCATCAAAAAAAGAAATCTGTTTATGGAGCTAAACATTCCTTCTTTGACACAATACAGTAAATGCAATATGGTGACACAAACCATTTAAGTAAATACCAGCTCCAATAATAGCTGCGTATCAATTGGAAAGTATTTTTATCATGTGTGTGCAACTCCCCAGCCACAGCCTTTATAAAGCAGAACAAAACGTGTGATCACTCTGGCCCAGTTTCAGAGACAGAAATGATGGATTGTTTGATCCCTGGAAGCATCGGTGCCACTTAATGGGTCCTTAGTGCTAAGAATAATGAAGGGGAAAAAAACCTTGTGTGTAGTCTGATAACCTCTACGACTGAGAAGAATTTGGGAGGGAAAAGAGTGGAATAAGAAAAGAGGAAATTTAATTTCCTAATTAATCTCATTCTGCTTCTGACATGATTCTGAGTGTCACAGAATATTAAATGCCCCACATTCACATTCTCCCTCTCCATCCTATCTCCTGTCCATCTCTGTCAGATTTTCCCTGTAGAGCAGGGACAGGATTCCCTATGGACTTGTGAGAGAGAGTAGATGAGAATGAGTTCTCCCTTAATCTTGCAATATTTGCTTCAGTTTTCACCTGAAGTTTACCTATAGGTGCCTCTATCAGATTAAAGGTGTTCTCACAGTGGTTTTCAATATGCCCATTCTTTCTGCCTTTCGCTTTGAAAAGTACAGCCTAATTCCCATTCCCTTGAATGTAGATTGGATTTAGCGATTCACTTCTAACTAACGAAAATGGCAGCAGCGACAGCGTGAGGCTTCTGAGACGAACTCATAAAAGTTGTACGTGGCCTCTCTCTTGCCACCACCCCCAGCTCTTTCATATCAGGGAAGCCAACAGCCATGTTGTGAGGACACTCAAGCAGTCCTGTGGAGAAGCCTGTGTGGTGAGAAACTTCTACCAAGAACCTGCAGAAAACTGAGACCTACTTCCAATAGCCACACAAGTGAACTCTCTCAAAAGCAGATGCTCCAGCCCCATTCAAACCTTTAGATGACTGCAGTCCTACCAATAGCTTGCTGCATCCTCAAGAGAAACTGAGCAAAACCACCCTCTCAGCCACACCCTCTTCTTAAGAAACTATGTTACATCGTAAATGATTATTGTTCCAACTGCTAAGGTAACATAATTGATAACTTAGTTCTTCGCCTTTTCTCTTGATGGCTAGACAATAATATATTACTTTTGAGCACATTGATAACAAAGTTAAATCTTTACCTTGTGTTCTGACTTACTGTGAAGATTTGTGTACCTTCATGTTCACATACCTGAGGTAGAGCTATGTTCCCTAACTGCTTTTGGACAGATTTAATTACTTTACGTCTTTTGGCCAGGCAATCGTCACATATGGTTTCATGGACAGCAGCAATCATCTTGATTGTCTCCTCATTCCACAGGTATGTCAAAAGAGCCCTAGTTGTGCCCAGATGACATGGGTAGTGGCAGAGATGCCCATGTCCTCATTGGGATGAATAACATTAATAATTTAGATGTGGTGGGTTTAAAAACTGGATTAGTAGCTGGCGCCAGAGTTCCCCATAGAAGATAACTGTCTCTGTTGGACAAATGTCTTGATGAGTTCCCAAGGAAAAAGATAAGGCCCTAGAGACTTTAAATTTTGCAGGAGTAAAGACAGCATTTGACTAAACATTCGTGTATTAGAAAGAATTTTATATAACAGTGGAAGTGGTGGCGGGAAAAAGTGAAAGACCAGGTGACTAGGAGAGAAGCTGCAATTCAGACCATGGACATGGTCATGGGTTTTCTCAGAACAAGATTTTCTAGAGTTAGATTTTTAGCAGTGTGAATTTCTGCAATAGAAATCCCTACCGAAATCTTATCTAGATTTGCAATAAAATGCTCTGGTTGTGTGAAATATTCATTTAATGAAAATTAAGAAGAAAAGACTGACAAGGTATGGAGACTAAGGCAAGAAAGGATGAATCCACCAGAACCAAGGACTCAGAGCTGGAGTGATTCACTCCATAAGTTAGAGAGATCTTGGGGACAGCATTGGACTTCTCAAAAATCTGTGAAAAGCAGGTCTGCTTCCAATGAGGTGATCCAGGTGGCATCTGTATTATGTGCAAAGCTCATCTCATCGAACAATTATAAATCCTAAGTATGGAGATTTTTGCTTATGTTCACATATTTTCCTTCATTTATGTGTTCAGAGTTCTCTCTCTCCAGATTGTGATGCTTTATTTTTCATGACTTCATCTAAAACATGTATCCAGTGAATATCATCTAATACCATGATACCCCCTTTAGTGTGTGGGGTGTGTGTTTCTTGGCTTTTTTTAAAGTGTTACGTACTGTAATCTCATGGCAACTCTATGAGGTAGATCCTATTACTATTGTCATTTTACAGATGAAGAAACTGAGACTTGGTGAAGTTACATAAATTTCCCAAGACAAACAGCTAACAAGCAGGGGGATCAGGATTCAAATTTGGCCTTGTTCAGCTGAACAGCTTAAACTGTTAAGTGCAGTGTTGAACTCCCTTCTTGCTGAAAAGAGGTGAAATTTTGCAAAGGATCCCAAGAACAAAAAGCAATGGATTGGGGATCAAATAGAAAATAACAGAGGGCCAAAGTGATTAAAATAATGTGTTTTATAAAAACTTTAACGGAAGAAATCATTGTCACCAGGGGTCATCTGGGAAGGCTTCTTTGAGAAGGTGGGACTTGAGATGAGTGATGAAGAATAGACTGGACTGAGGGTGACAGAATATATTCTAGGCAGGGAAACACTGCAGTGGTTATGGCCAGAGAGGTGGGATTGATTTGGTATATTCTCGGAGAAAACCGGCCCGTCTAGGGTGGAGGACAGAAGCTGGCCTATTGGTAGAGATGAGTGGATGTAGATAGAGAGAAGAGGGCAAGTTATGGAGGATCTTGGATGCCAGCTGAAGAGCAGCGAGGAGCTTTAGGCTCTAGCTGGGCCATGGTGACTCGGAGCACTTTGCATCCAGGCCTGCCTTTTGCTCTTGGGATGCTAAATGCTTCTGTTTCCTTTTAGGAGCAGGGATCATTTCTTATTCTTCTCAATATCTGCCCATTCATAGTACCTGATATGCCAAGGCACTCATTCATAGATGAATAAATAAATAAATGATCAAAAAATGAATAAAGAGAGTGGTAGCATAGAGTAGTGGTAGAGTCAGTAGTGCCTACTTACTTTCTATTTACTGTCTGGGTATTTTCAAGCATATCCTTCCCTAAGCCTCAGTTTTCTTCTTCATAA
>NW_011888822.1:4421887-4430688 GCF_000151845.1 Pteropus vampyrus | reverse complement strand
TTATGAGAAATAAGATTCAAAGTAAGTCAATACAGTAATCAAATTCCTACCCAACTAAAAAATTGAATCAGTAATTGCATTTGGCTTGTGTGTGCATGCATGCACACATGTGTGAGTTTGTGTGTGTGGGCGTCATCCCTCATATGCATAGAGAAAACACACACACATGGAACACACAGTACTTTAGAGACTTGCCTTTTAATCGTGTTGGTATCACCATGGTAACAAGAACAGAAGCAGTATCCCTAGTCACATAGGGAAAACCTGCCATTCTGTGATACACACTCCTGGGGAGAATTTCAGCCACTGTGTGGACCATTACAGCATATGATACTCGAATAACCTCATGGGCTCTGTTTATCTTTGTCTGCTTCTGATCTTTCTCATATCTGCTATTTTAATCGGCCTTCTCCAGGACCACAGCACTTTGGCTCTGCTCCCTGATCTTGCTGCTGAAAAATGTTTCCCTGCAAAATTCTTTGGTGACTGTGAGTGGGACCTTTCCCCACTTAGATGACGCTGGTGCAGAAATAACTTAAACGATTCTGCTGCACCTTAAAGTTATTTGAAGTTACATATCATTTTAAAATAATTTTTTAAAAACAGGCTTCAAAATGCCAATAGTATTCTTTTCTGGGATTATTTACGCACATGTTCATGAAAATGACATGTCTGTGACCTTCAAACTTGAAATACCGAGTCAGAGGTCAATTACCTGTTGGTGAGGTTTAAGAAATGCCTATTCAGTCACTCCAAAAGAAAATCAATCTGGCCTTTATTAGTTTTCTTAAGAGAATTGGAAATAACATTCATTAGAGAAATCTACTTTCTTCCAACTCTAAGGGGACTTGAAATTTTCCGATTGTACTTAAATACCGTCCTCTGGTGATGGCTGTTCCAAGGGAGAGCTCCTTTCTTCTGATAACACACAAATAATCTTCAAAGGCTTCTATCTACTAAAACTGATGTGAAAATTGCATTTGCTTAAGAATTCCTCTTTAAGTACTAAACCATTATTTTGCTGTGTCATCTGTATAAAGTATCATCTATAAATGTTGTTCTGAAACTTTAAAAGGTCAATGATTTTCTATTTTGAGCTCCAGTTGAAACAGAACTTGTTATTACAAAAATTTAACAGTGTATTCATTTAAAAATGTTTTTTGTATGCACATATATATACTTCCATGTATATGTGTATATGTACGCATATACGTATGTGAGAGTGTGTGTGTTATATAATATAGAGATTAAGAGTACAGACTCTGAGATCAAATTGCCATGATGTATATTCTCCCTCCTGTGTAGCTTTGTGTAAGTTACTTAATCTCTCAGATTCCTCATCTATAAAATGGGTACAGTCATAGCAACCACCTCATAGAGTTGTATAATGATTAAATGAGTTAATACATATTTAGTGCTTAAAACAGTAAGGCACAGAGTAAGTGCCTGGTAAATCTTAGCTATTTTTATTAGAAGTAGTCCAAATAACCTATAATTTTAAAAATTGAGTCACCAGCAAACAAGAAACTTTTATATTATTAGTGTGTTATTTTCATACTTCTACATTTGGGTCTTCAGACAGCTCTGAGGAAGTAACACTGGTCTCTAACCATGTATAGAGTGTCTTTATACTCATTTTTAATAGATTTTATTTTTAGAACAGCTTTAGATTTACAGATAAATTGAAAAGATAATATAAAGGGGTTCCAATATAGCAGGTGCCAAGTTTCCCTACTACTAACATCTAGTTAGTACAGTACATTTGTTACAATTAATCAACATTAGTACAGTACATTTGTTACAATTAATCAACCAGTGTTGATAGCTTATTATTAACTAAAATCCATACTTATTCCAAATTGCCTTAATTTTTACCTAATGCCTCTTTAAAAAAAAAAAAAAAAACCTACTGTCCATACATTATTCAGATTGCCTTAGTTTTACTTAATACACCAGGATATCACATTACATTTAGTTGTCATGTCTCCTTAGCTTCCTCTTGGCTGTGCCAGGTTCTGAGACTTTCTTTGATTCTTATGATCTGGTCAGCTGTTTTGTAGAATGGCCCATTACTGGAATTGGTTTATGGGTTACAGGGAGGAAGATCACAGAGGTAAAGTGCCATTTTTGACTCATCTTATCAAGGGAACATACTATCAACATGATTTTTGACCCTGATCACTGGGAGGAGGTAGTTTGCCAGGTTTCTTCACTATAAAGTCCCTCTATTACCCCTTCTCCATTCAGTGCTCTTCGGAGGGAAGCCACTGTGCATGGCCCACGATTAAGCGGTGGGGAGCTGTGCTCGCCACCCCCACCCTTGAGGGCAGAGTAGCTACAGAAATTATTTGGAATTCTTCTACATGGGAGATTTGTTTAGTCGTTTTTCAAGTGAGACTGTTTCGAAGAAAATTGACCAAAGAGAAAATTATGATTGACAGATGTGTAGAGATGAAGAAGAAGTATTGAAAACAATAAAGGAAAAGGAGTCTGAGAAATAACTTTTCATCTATTTTTGGAAATTACTGAATAGTCAGACATATACTCAGAAACATGTTCAAAAATGTTTATTGCTGCATTGCTCATAATACCTAAAAACAGAAAGCAAGTATCCAAACAAATCATGGCACATTTATTTAACTGTTAAGTCAAAAACATTTTTTATATATGTATGTATAGACTTATTGGCTTAGAAATATAGTAATGGTATGCTGGTGAATGAATTATATGCAATATAAGTATGAGTATATATAAGTGCACACATATATCAATATACTTACAATAAGTATATTATATATACACGTGTGTATTTGTATGTATGTGTGTGTAAACATATATAATGCCTGGAAGTTTAACTAATACAAAAAAAATATAGTCACTATCTCCAGATGGTAGGATTACATGTCATTTAGAATATACCTTTTTAATACCTATGCTTTCTATTTTCTTTAATAACTTTATCTAATAAAACATAAAAATTAAAATTAAATTGCTTAGAGCAAAAGCTTTACTGACAAATATAACTGTAGCACAAAGTGCTAGTAATCCAAGTCATCAAAAACTCACTACATGCCAGCTTTTAAAATGCCTCTAATAAGACTTGGAATAGGGAAGGAGGGCCAAAACTTCGTTTTTGTTTTTATGCCATTTCCTTTAACACTAATAATCCTAACAGCTATAGTTCTCTATCCATTCTGGGATCTTGGACTCCAAGAACCCCTTGGAACAAATGACTGTGTCACTCCAGCCTTGCCCTATCTTCTCTGTTTCTCCATGTGGCTTCCTTCAGCCTTTCACCACCTCAGTGAACCCTACAGTTCTCTCTTCTGGGCCTCCTACCTTCTGGTCCTGCTCCCTCCCACCCATCCTAATTTTCTCGATGTACTTTCCTCCTTTGGCTACTCACAGGTCTTCTACAATGCACTAGATTCCTTAGAACAGCTACGTAAAGCCCTCTATCATCTTGCATCGACCACATCAATTTTAACCTAAACCCTCATTTCAATCAGAAAAGGTGTACTACAGATAATCTGTAAACTTGCCATGTGCAGTCTTCCTGTATTGCCTTTCCTCCTGCCTTCCCTCACCTGAGCTCTCCATTTCTGACCCTTCTCTTGCCTTTAAGGTGCAGATTAATCACCCTTCACACACACACACACACACACACACACACACACACACACACACACACACACACAGAGAGAGAGTTTTCCAGCTATCTCAAAGCTTGTGATTCTTTCCCTCTCTTATCTTTGAGACCACCTGTTGTCTCTCAGCTGGTCTTAGCAGAAGCTACCTTGGGCCATTAGATTTTCATTATATGCCCCAAAAGTTGGCTCATTTTTCTCCTACTCAGGTACTCTTGGTACCTAGGATATTGCGATGCATGCCTTGCCCTCATTAAACATTGGTTGACGCTTGTGACTATGTGGCAGTCACAGTGAGAAATAACTAAAGATGTCCAGGTAGGTTTGAGGTAAGAATAAGTATAATATAAATATACCATTAAAAAACCCAACCACTGGAGCCAAACTGCTTGTGAGCTCAGTTGCCTACCAGCTGAGTCATCTTGAGCTCCTTACTCACCCTCTCTGAATCTGTTTCCACGTGTGTAAAATGGGAGGGATGATGGCACTTACTTCGTAGAGCTGGGATGAGAATGAAATGAGTTGAGTAGTGTGAAGCACTCACTGTTTACAAGTAGTCAAACAAGGTTGGCTGTTGATATCATTAGCTGGTTTGTGAACTCTGCCTTCAAAATCACATAGGCTATAAGTACAAGTCTGTCTCATAGACCACTGCTATGCTAACACAATTTAGAAGTACACGCACTGCTAAAGATCTAGATAATGATGTTGTAGCTGTTTCAAAATTTACCCATGATTTGTTTTAATCAGGGTGGTACAATGATAGACATGAAGACAATTGCCTATGAAGGAAGAGTTTATTACTCATTGTTCTCAAGAGGAGGGGACACACCACACCCTGCAGGGACACATGGGGAAGCACCAGTCTTGGTCAAGAGGCAGAAGGAGCAAGGGGAAAGCAAGGCAAAAGCCTTTATTACTATAATATGGGAAGTTGGTAGGTGGGGATGTCCCTTATTAAGCAGAAAGTAAAACACAGATGGGATTTGTGGCTGGGTGGCTTGTAACATGAGTTCTGCACACTCAAGAAAATGCAGAGACGGCGTGGATGTAAATAACTTTGGCTGTTACTCTGGCCCAGGATTCCTGATGCCAAATCATTAATTACAGAATATCAGGACTGATCATCACAGTAGCCCAAGCCAATTTCTCTCCATGACCGCACTCTCTTTCAGTTTTCAGCGGCTACCATTCTTTCCATCAATGTTTATATCTATTACTCTCTTCTTGCTGGGCCTTGCTGAGCTCTGGGTTTTATGGAGATCTCTTATTTCTTGGCCCATCTTGGTGTATGTCTCTTCTATGCTTTGACTCTACTTCCATTATACCTGAAAAAGGTTTTCTCAGTTTTTTTCTCTGTATGAAGGCTGCTCCTTCTCACAGACAAGCATAGGAACTTGGAAAACAGAAAAAAAGCTAAGGTTGTGTTGCCATGTCAACCCAAGGCAGAGCTGACTTTTCAGCATCTCTCACTAATCTTTCTTGTTTAGTCACTGTCATGGTCCTGGGAAAGTGCTTTGCCCACTGAAAAGCCTTTTGGCAATTATTGAGGACACCTAAACTTTGTCTCCAAGGCTAACCTGTCCTGTGACTTGGGTGAGCTGCTAAGCGAGATCTGGTGAAATTATATCACTGTCAAGACAGGACCCAATCATAGTTCAACGCCCTTCTCCCTCTCTCCCCTTTCTAAAGAGAAGCCCTACTTAATATCCACGCCAGCCTATGACTGGATAATTACAGGAAATCCTGGCTCCACTCAGCTGAAAAGAAAAAATTCTTGAAGAAGAATTTCAGGCTCTTTTACTATTTCCCCCTTTCCGTAGTCTGGCACTGTGCCCTCGTTTTGCTTTCTTTCCTCCATGCTCCTCTCCCTCCACCCCTACCCCCATCCCACCATCCTCTGTTTGGGTGAACAGGAGGCTCCTAATATTCAGCCTTTCGCTCTGAATTGGTTGAATTTCTTTTTTCTTTTTCTTTAAGGAGAAAAAAAATATTTTTAAGGTATACCCCTCGGTTTCGTATTTTATTTTTTGCTTTTTCTGCTCCCTTTTATGGGGTGAGGAATAAGTTCTCACCTGATTACACCCTTTAATCGTGGTGGCAGCAGAGAGGAGGGACTCACCTAGACTTCTAAAGGCCACATTATTTATGAGCTTAATGACAGATTCAACGGGAACCCTGTTGCCTGAGCAAATGAGACAGAACAGAGTGGTACAAGAAGTGCTTGTAAAGGAAAGCCCGAAGTGACCACCCAAACCTGCCCAAGCTCCAGTGACAGAGTTGATCCCAGCATAGGTTCCAGACCATAACACAGCTGCATCTCGCCTCATTTGCCTGAAGCAAATATAATCGGTTTTCATTTTCTCTGACATTTATTATTTCGGGGAGGGGCCATCACGGGAAGGGCCATTAGCCACAAATATGACAAGCTTAAAAGACAACGGGTCTGATCTGAAACATTACATTCAGACAGTTGACTTCCTGGGTTCATCAATCAATATTATTGACTTGGCTGAGCTTCAGGTTGGAGTAATTTCTTTAATATAAGTTAGCCTGTGCCACAAAATGATGTGTTGGGCTAAAATATCTGAAGCCAATCGTCTGTAAGAAACATTTTGGGAAACGTTCTTTCATCTTAAAAATAGAACTTGAAGTGTTTGCAGCCAGGAAAATGCTTGAATAGATTTGTACAGAAGCCACCAGCTGTTTACAAGACAAACAGGAATGTCTGAAGTCTCTCCTGGTTCTGTGGAGACCAAGCAAAGGACGCCCCTTCTGTGGGCCTAGTCTGAGAGACCCTTCAGCAAAAAGCTCTCTGGGCTTGAGTGGCCAAGCTTGGCACACAGAGTTACATTTTTCCTCTTCCTCTATCCTATTGCTCTGCTCTCGAAATCTGAGGAGTTCTCAGTCACACTAGCAACACATTCACTAAGGAGTCCTTCTGTGGAAGGGGCCATATTAATTGGTGAATGACTGGCCATATCCCTCCGCTTCCTCCCTCAGCTTCTCTCCACAGTTTGGAGGTAAATCCTGTCTTTGCCAGACTAATTCCTGGGCCTTGGTGATGCAGTTGTGGGAGAGGTACAAGGAGAGAAACAAAGAAACCTAAGAGGCAGGAGGGGAAGGTGGAAAGACATTCAGAAAGGCCGAGTCAATCTATACAGCCAGGTTTTTGGAGAGAATAGGAAGACTATGGAGGGAAATTCATGCAAGCAGGACTGAGAATGCTTTATGGTTTGGCAAGTCCATGGCTCTTTAATGAGGCGGGGAGGGAGGCAGGTTAAAAAGGAGACTTTTAGAGGTGTGGTTATGATTTACCAGCCTCACAGGTTCAGAGGTGAAAGGGGCTTTAGAAATGATACAGCTCAGCCTCCAATTCAATGCTAGAAACTCTTTTAGGGTATTCCTATGGAAGGGCCACTCAACGTTTACTTGGAAATTGTCAGCAATAGGAGATGTGCTACTCCATTGACACTATAGAAGAGTATTAAGAACACAAATGCTAGAGCCAGACAGCCTATGTTCAAATCCAGGAGCCACCAGTTACTGGTTGTGACACCTTAGGTATGTTACCTAACATCTCTGTGCCTCAGTTTCTGTGCTTGTAAGTTGGGGATAGTAATAGTAGAGAGTTGTTATGAATACATATATATATATTCATAAAGGTATGTATTACTTAGAAAAGTGCTTTGCATGTAACAAGTAATATACAGTATTTGCTATTATTATTACTATTGTCAGATTGTTCTATGTATAGAAATGTTCTTTTTCAGATTGAATAAATTTGGCTTCTCTTATTCCTGCCTGTTCATCCCATTTCTCTCAGCCCCGAAATAAATTAGACAAACGCTGCTTGCCTTCCACTTGGGTACCTTCCAAATATCCAAAGATAATTACCATGTCTCTTTTTGCTTTTCTTCCTCATGTTGCAGATGAGAGCTTCTTCAAATGATATTCCTTCTCCCATGTTCTTCATGTTCTAACTGATGTTCCTTCTCCTTCAAGCTGTCTTCCCTCATCTGAACAATTTATACAGTTTTATCCATGTTCCCTGTATATAAGTACAAAGATAACACAGTACAGATTTTCATAGCCATTTGTAGCTGTTATCATTTGAGCATATGATTTATTCATCTTGGTAACCCACCACCTAGCACAAAATACTTAACTGAGTGAATTAGGTGGAATATAGAAGATGGGTGGGCATAAAGCAAAGACCTTCTTAAAAGGCATATAGCATTTCCCTTGGAGAATGGAGTCTTTGGATCAAGGAGACAGGTTGGAGTTGGCTTTTTTAAACAACTATAGAAAAACAATAATATCTTTAATATCATAAACTGATATTTTTGTCTCTTCTAATGTCATTAAAAAGCAAAGGTTTCTGGGATTCTCGATTTTTGATTGCTCAGTCAGCTTTCAGGCTCTATGGTACAAAATTTATTAATGGGAGAATTATAAAACAAAAGACAAAGAAGCAAGATAAGAAATAAGGCAGAGAGTGGAGTTTGGGACAGAGGTAGAAGAGCCCTTCAGATTTGGATATGAGCAGATGGTCCCTAGGAAGAGGAGAGAGAGAAGACAGGATTTGGGTAGAAGTCTCTGGCAGGAGTGGAAAAAGAATTTGAAAGTGGAGAGTCATCTTTAGAGGCTTTATAAAGGAAATTTGCTCTCTTTTATTTAGTGTTTTCTTGTGAGATTCAGTAAAGATTTCAATGGCTTTTGATGTTCATTTTCCTTCAGACTGCTGTTTCTTTGAAGATGACATGGCCCAGAGCCCAAGCCATCTGAGATGCCACTTATATTCAGGTTATGTTCTGGTTAGGCTGGTTAACTGAGTTAACACCCAAATCCCTGGGTGCTTTCATTCTGTGGGACAGTGAGTGACACCTCACTATGGCACATGGCAGCTCTAAGTAAGACAGCAGCTATTACATAGAGGCAGCAACGTTTATGTCTGTAAGTGTGTGAAATAATCAGGCATGGCTGCAGCTCAAAGCAGCCCATGATCACTGAAAATGTCCTCTTTGTATAAATATGGGCTGTTTCTCCTAGCTTCCCAAACTGAACCAATCCTTATAAATTTTACCTAGATACTGGCCCAAGGAGCAAATTATTTGGGGACAAGACCAGAGGAACAGTATTCTTTGTCATTAT
>NW_011888822.1:4405405-4419752 GCF_000151845.1 Pteropus vampyrus | reverse complement strand
CTGCAGCAAGGCCCTGCCATGGAGCCACGGTGCAGGGTTTGCAAATCAGAACGGTGGACACAAGGCAGTCAGCGTAGAGAGTTTGCATTTATGGAAGCAAACCCCACAAGATTTGTGTTTAACCAGGTGCATGATGGCATCTGAAGAGAAGAATAAAGTGAGATATAGAAACAGAAGAGGAAAACCAAAACTTGTTCTACCCTCAATAAAGAATTAAGCCACACACTTCTCTCTCTGTTTTCCCTCAATTCTCTATACAGTTGAAAAGTGATCTTTGGCATCTGAAGTATTGAGCTAATTACTTCACTTTCTCTAGTTCACTCTGAATACATACACTTAGTCTTATTTTCTAAAATAAGACAATAGCAACCTTGTGCCTATATTAAGAGGTGTCATTTTTTTTATTTGAACAGAATGATGAGCATATGTCTCTTAACACTTGATAGAAACTCAACGGCTAATAGCGTGTGTCCCCGCAGCCCTGCCTTGGTTAGACTATCCGAAGACAATGAGACTGGAGGCAGGGAGGCCGGTGAAAGTCTCTTGTGCGATTTTTTTCGGCAAACAATACTCAGATGGCTGCAGTAGAACATCGGGAACCGTGTGTTAATATTTCAGGAATTTGTCAGGCACCCGAGCCTCAAGATACATTTGAAAGGGAATTGAAAGGATTTGGTGACCAATTAGATGTAGGAGGAAAGAGAGAAGGAGATGCTGAGGAGGGGGCTGAGTTTCCTAGCTTGGACAGCCATGTGGATGGAGAGGCCTTTACCATGGCAAGAAACACAGGTCTGCAGGTCATCCTTAAGAACATCAATCATCATGCTGTGCCTGGAAGCCCTTCAGGGTTATTGAGCTATGTGAGACTGTTTGCTCTGCTTTTTAATTTTCTTGCTTCTCTTAGCTGACAACTGTCAGCTGTCACTTCTTGCCACATCAGTATGCCTGCGTCTAATCACTTTCCTCCTTTACTTTCTAATTTGCTGCTTCTGGAAAACCCAGGAGGCAAGGTGGCTAGAAGTGTACGTGAAACAAGTCTACAGTCTACAGCCAAGCCACTCTGAATGTGCCCGATCTCGTCTGATCTTGGAACTAAGCAGGGTCGGGCCTGGTTAGTACTTGGATGGTAGACCACCTAGGAATACCAGGTGCTGTAAGCTTACAAAACAACAACAACAACAACAACAACAACAACAACAAAAAACAACAGTCTACAGGGGCAAAGTGATGGTCCAAGGACCATTATATGTTATAGAGTAACAGGCTTCGGGGCTGCTATGTCAGCCGCTCTCAGGGATTTTTCTCATTTTAAATGGATTAGGTCTTCACAGATCTGGCATTCAGATAGCTAAGCAGGTATTTATTTCTATTTGTATTGTGACTTTGAAAATAAAATGGTTCCTCAAGTCATCCTTGTGACTATACATTTTTAAGGATTTAAAAATTTCTCGGCTGCTACATAATAAATAATAGCTGTCATTTATTGAGCACTTAGTATGTCAGGCCCTATTCAAAAGCTTTTTAATGTAACATGCCTTGGAATCAGCATGGTAGCACTACAGCTTGGGGTAGTATTATGATCACCCCTTTTACAGACAGGAAATCTGAAGCATTGAGAGGGGAATTTTTCCAAGGCCACACAGTCCATAAGCAGCAGAGCCAGGATTCAAATGCAAGCTCTCTGACCCCAGAGCCTGTATTTTTAACACTTCACTATGTTACTCCATAAAGCAGGACCATGGGCAGAGGGTAGCTAACTTGAGTGTACTCTATTTTATCTTATAAAATTATTAAATAGGGCTTAGGACCAACTAGCAAATTGTTTCTGTGAGTCTTTAGGGCATAAAGATTGTAGCTGATTAGTAACACAACCCAGGCTTAATTCCCTCCCCCTCCCCGCACCCCCCCCCCCCGCGCCCCGCCCCGCACCTCCCTCTAAGGTTACAATATACAAGCATTAACCACTTCGGACACATTTTCAATTCCCTGACTTGGCTAATGCAGAAAACCAAAACAAAGATGAAACAGAGTTCCAAAGTTAGGTGACTAGGTGACTATTGACTCAATAACAGAATATACTCAGCTGATTCATGTCAATTTGTCCTGTTCTCACCATATTTCTTCCTTCTCTGTTTCAAGAAGGTTCTCACTGTGTGTTTCCATTGTGTTATGCATTGAGTTGTGTCCCTCCTAGAAATTCATACGTTGAAGTCCGAGCCAGTACTTCAGGATGTGACTAGATTTGGTGACAGGCTTTTCAAGAGGTAATTAAGGTAAAATGATGTCATATGGTGGTTCCTAAAACACAGATTGGTGTCCTTACAAGATGAGGAGATTAAGACACAGACAAATGCAGAGGACAGACTATGTGAAGACACAGAGAGAAGACATCCATCCACAGGCCAAGTAGAAAAGACTCAGAAGAAATCAAGCTTGCCAACATTTTGATCTCAGACTTCCAGACTCCAGAATGGTGAGGAAATAAATTTCTGTTGTTTCAGCCGCCCAGTCTGTGGTGCTTTGTTTTGGCAGCCCTAGGAAGCGAATAAGGTAACCAGAGAGAGGTTTGTCTTCAGAGCCCTTAGTAGAGATTGCCTGAAAACAGGCTCCCTCCCTGGCTTTCCCTCAAAGCTTAAGTTCATTGAGAAATTACCTTAGGAAGAGGGAAAGAAGTTGAGTTTCTTGGAGAGAGAGGAGAAAGGCTGAGAGGTGGAGAAGATTCTTCAAGATCATGAGGGCACCTGGCTCAGTGGGAAGCAGGCCCCCCACCTACACACAAGTGCTCCAGCCTTTCTACTACCCCCAACTCCAATGTCCAATAATGACCAAGCCAGATTCCTGACAGATTAGTCAAATGTAAGATACGTATTATTTTATAACTTGATTATTACTATCAATTCACAAAATATAACACAACTTTCACGCCCAAGTTTGTTGAATAGCACTTGAGTGAAATCGTGCCCTCTATGAAAACACTAATGATATGTTCATGAAAGGCCCGAAGCAGAAAGGTGACAACAGTGACCACTGTTGCTCTTCCCTGTACAGCACTGTCCCCTCTTTTGCTAGTGATACATCTTGATACCTCTTTGAAGAGTGATGTTTCCCCAAAAGTGCAGGGTCCTGTAAAACTGTCAACGAGGATGCTTGCCTTGCCAAGAACAAGCATCAGGACCAGCTGGACCAATTAGACTCTCCCCACTTTTTGAATCTTGAGGAAGAACAGATGCTAGGATTAATTCACACCAACTTTCACTCCCTGAAGTAACTGGCCAGAAAGCTGGAGTTCTTTGGAGCTCCCATAATGAAACTGGTTTTCCAGGCTTCATTAGCATCTTGTGAGGGTCCACCAGCATGTATTTCCGTGGCTTACAACCACAGACGTTAGTTAATATGATGACTGTGGTATCAGACACTGGAGGTTAAGGTGAAAACAGCAGATATAACACATTG
Organism: Pteropus vampyrus; assembly: GCF_000151845.1. Classification (NCBI taxonomy): domain Eukaryota; kingdom Metazoa; phylum Chordata; class Mammalia; order Chiroptera; family Pteropodidae; genus Pteropus; species Pteropus vampyrus. The sequence goes on along the minus strand of NW_011888822.1, from coordinate 4,416,299 downwards.
ATCACCATTCTTCTTGAAATTTCATAACCTGTTGTTTATTGAGATTTTCAGCCACCCATTTCCTCACAGGTGGTTCAGTATGCTAATTTAAATATATGAATTTTAAGATTAGAGATAGGCAGTTTGTTGCTGAATTTGGGTTTTAAACCATGATTGTTATATGCGACCAAAAAGGGGCATCATTTCAAAAGGCATTTGGCAGAACCAGGGGTTCTAATTCATGTACTCATTAGTTGGACCAATATATATTGAGCACCTGTCATGTGCCAGACATTGATTTAATCAAAGAGGATACAACTGTAGATAAACCATTGCAAAATCCCTGTACTCATAGAGTTGAATTCTACTGGACAGGTTGGCACTAAAGGAGAGGAAGTAAATATATAGTCTTTAGATAAAGAGAAGTGTTTGGTGTGGGGGGAAGGACAATTAGGGAAAAGAGGATAAAATGTATTGAGGAGGAGAAGTTTGAATAAATAAGTTGAGAAATTGGATTACATAAAGTTGTCTGTTATATACCTATTAAAGCAATATAGGGGAGTAGGATCCTTTATTTATTTTTGTAACAATTTTATTGAGATATTATTTATATTTTATACAATTTGCCAATTTAAAGTAAAACAGACTGGTCTTTCGTATGGTCACAGGGTTGTGCAGTCATTACCACAATCATTTTCATCACCCCAGAAAGAAACCTTATACCCTTTAGTTATCACCTCCCAAATTCCCTATCATCCAGCGCTTAGTACCAGTGATCTATTTTCTGCCTCTACAGATTTGCTTGTTCTGGAAATATCGCATAAAATGGAATCATTTTAAGTGTGGGTTTAATCTAGACGGTCTAGTCTGTTCCATTGATCACTTTGTCTCTCTTTACACTGACTCCATGCTATTTTGATACTGTAGTTTACAATGCTATTACCGTATTTGTTTGTGTATATGTGCATGTGTGTATATATTGCAGACATCATGATATTTCATCCTAAAATATTTCACAAGAGTTTTAAGAATAAGGGCTGTATTATACTTAATTTGTGACAACAAAGAAAATTAGATAAAAAATATTTAATCATTTAATATACAGTTCATATTCAAATAGCTAAAATGTCTTACAGACCTCTATAGCTTTTTAAAAATTTTATGATAGCTCTTTTATCAATATCTCCAGCTTATTTTGACAAGTTGACAAGTTCAACTTTATTACTTTTGGGTTTTATCTTTATTGTATCCCTCTTCCTAGTTTCTTTAGGGTTATTTTGTTGTTCCTTTTAGGGAAGTATAAAAGTGAGTTCTTAATGGCTTTTGGTCTTTCTTCTTTAGCCATAAAAGCATTCAAGGCTACAGACTCTGAAAATGGGTCTCACCGTATCATAGGTTTTATATACTGTACACTATTTTTTTGTTGCTTTGTAGATATCTGGTAATTTTTCTTTTGAGTTTCTGCTCAATCCAAAGGTTATCAACAGCTCCTTTTTAGTTTCCAAGTGGGTACGATTTTTGGTTATTTTTAAATTACTTATGTCTAATTTTATTGGATTAGAAATTAGAAAATTCGGCTTGTAAAATCTCAAGGTTTTTAGATTTTTAAGGTTTTAATTGTGGACTTATTTCCTTTCTTTGTGATCACTTTTTATAGTTATTGCTATACATTTGAAAATAATGTATATTCTCTATTGAATGGAAGTAAGATTCTATAAGTATCAGTTATACTATTAGGTTTATTGATTGTATGTTTTAATTACTCTAGGTTCTTACCCTCCCCCCTTTTTCTGAATATTCTATCTAAGGGAGATATCTAGAAGTCTCTGATTATAATAGTTATTTTATCAAGTTCTCCTTGGATTTGTAATAGTTTTCCCTCTATGCATTTAGCTTCTAGAATTTGGTGAATAATCTGCTTGGTCTGTTATATATATATTTTTAACAATGTCTGCTTTATGGTTACAAAATGGCCCACTGCATCCTGTTGAGTGGTTTTGACCTTTCCTATTCATCTTCTATCTTAAGATCTCTTTTCTGATTCATTAGTTGCTGGTTTTGAGTCTTAATTATTTCCTTGGAAAAGGGTATTTGAGTGTTATAGTTTCTGGCAATCTTCTTATCTTCAAATATCTTTCAATCTGACAGATGGAAAACATCGTGGCTGAGAGTCTCAGGTTGCAGTCCTTTCTTAGCTACTACTCCACTATGTTTTGGTTGCTTCTGTCTTAGATGCTACTCCACTTTGTCAGTGTCACAGGTGAGAAGTCTGAGGCAATTCCTATGAGATTTTCTGTGTGTGTGTGTGTGTGTGTGTGTGTTGGATGGTGGAGCGGGGGCGGGGCAGTTTGAGTGCGTGGGGGAACAATATCAGCTCGGGCTGCCACCATGCACAATTTCAGGAGGCACCATCCGTGTCATCTTTTGTCATAAGAATCACAACATGACTGTGGGGCACATTTTTTCCAGCACCTGCCACTCTCTTAGCCTCATCCTGGGCTTCCCGAAACCTTGTCCACAGGGATTTATCCAGCCCATGGGGAAAAATACTTCCACCAGTTTTCTCTACCAGGGCTCCACAGAGCTGAAGGCTTCACCTGAACCCCACTCCCCTTAGGCTTCGGCAGGAGGACCCCATGAGATGCAGAGAGATGGAGGTGAGCATAGAGACAAAAGGAGTTGCTTTTTGATTGCCATGTTCCCAGAGTCCCTCATCATCCCTTTCCTAGCCTAGAGTTCTTTAGCAAGGCTGCTTCAGATCTTTCCACCAGAGATGTGAACACTTCAAATTTAGAGATTTCTCAGTGACAACAAAGCTGTTATACAGTAACAGTAGCATCATTTTAAACAGATTAGGCGCTAAATTATTTTTTCCTAAAATAAAGCCGAATGTGTGGAATCAATGTTCTCCATTAAAAAAAAGGAATGCTAAAAATTTCAGACATTTGGCTTGAACATGGTCTAGAAAATCTATCAGCCGACTTACTTTTGAAACAGGGGCGATCAGACTCCACAGTGCATGGTGTGACGGTCCAGAGCCTTTATGATCTCCTTTGAGAAAATACTCCACAAGACACCATCTGATTAGAAAGCACAGTCCATGAAATAAACTCATTTTGCTATTTCTGTATGCTTTAAGAAGGGCTATGCTCACTGAAAAGAAAGAAAACAACGTTCCTATAAACTTGTAATGGAAAAGCAATAAAAGCCACCAGAGACATTATGAAATTTTTATTCTGATATTTCACTGATCAGAAAAAGGAAGCAAGAAGACTCACAAGGCTCAAGAAATAGTTGACAGCATGGCGACATCATTTTTTTCTGCCTTGTATAGAGTTAAAAGGGGAGAATGGAGTTCAGAGCAGAAGGAAAAATTGGTCTAGTTGGGCTAGAATGAGGTATACTTTTTTAAAATGTTTTCATTGTGCTAAATATATGTAACATAAAATTTGACATTTTAACCATTTTAAGTGCATTTTTCACTGGCATTAATTACATTCATAATGTTATGCAACTGTCACTACTGTTTCCAAAATGTTTTCATCACAATGTTTCTGTTTCACTCCAAACAGAAACTCTGTGGCCATTAAACATGAACTCCATTGTCCCCTCCCTCAAGTATCTGGTAACCTCTATTGTACTTTTTGTCTTTATGAATTTGCCTATGCAATGAAGTATTTTTGTGTAACCAGAAAATAGTAAAACTAAGTTGGAGCCTATTTCTAAATTGATTCACTACTTACTTCCATAGACCAGCGAAGGCATGCAACATCTCAGAACAAGAAATACAACCTGATTAGAAGGTTGCTTAAAAAAGTTTCACCTGGCAGAGGTTTGTGGGCCGGTTCTGGGTCTGGAGAGCAGTTAGAGGCTGTTATAAAGCCCAGGCCTGAGGTAAGCATTTGGAGCTGCTACTGAAATGGAAAAGAAGATCTAGGAGACATTTGAGAGAATATAGAGGAGGAAGTTTCTCATGACCTGGCAAAATTACCTTGGGGATAAGGAGAGGAGTATGACAGATGTTTTGAGTTTGGGTAATATGGGTGACTAATGAATTTTTAAACTACACGGTTTAAATTAGGCGTCTACAGTCACAAAAACAGTTATTTAACTTATGAACAGAGAATACAAAAATAAGGTCAGAATTAGGTGTGATGTTAAGAAAAAACTTATTCAAACAAGGAAAGAATTTTATCTTCTCTTAACTGGCAAGGTTCTATTACGTGGCAGTTTATAGGCAGGGAAGGAGGTAGGAAAGACTGGGGTAATCAATCAATCTGGAGTGACTGAAAAGGTTTCAGGGGAGGGAGAGCAAATTAATTCTGCATGGAAGTTCATTACTCGTGGAGGAGTATGCTATGGTTGATGTCTGACAATAGGAAGCACGATATTATGCTAGGAGAGTGGGGTCTGGATCCAGACTTCTTGAGTTCAGATCCTGCTCTGTCATGTACTAGTTATGTGACCTTGTTCAAGTTACTTAACCTCTCTGAAGTTCTGTAATATGAAGTAGTAATCATATCTTTCTCACTTGTTGTTTTATAGATTCTTGATTTAATATTTGTTGTATTCTTAAAGAAGGACCCAGCACATAGTAAATGCTATAGTTTGGAGCCATTATTGTTATCATCGTCATCATCATCATCATTCGGCTAATTTAAAATATTTAAATAATTTAAAATAAAAAATTCCCTGTAAGTTTAAGCAATTTAATCTACCAAGGAAATCAGAAATAAACAAATCACAAAGATGTAGCCATGGCTCAACTGATGGCTTTTGGGGGGAGGGGCGGGGAGGAGGTTTGAGTTAACCAAGAACCCAGGCTTCTCACGTCAATACTAATTATTTACCTTTTGGTGAAACATCATTTTAAAAATACATAATTGGTATCGCCATCGGTCACTTTTAAAAATTCCTTGACTTGGCACTTTTCTAACGGAGGTTTAGATTTGTTCGTTTTGATGACCAGGGTTATCCTCATTTTGTTTTGTTTTGTGTATTTTTGTTGTTGTTTGTTTTGTTCTGCCTATGACATGTGATATAAAGTAGGGGCTGAATCAATATATGGTCGGCTAAATGAAGGAAATAAATTATCTGTGTGTTTTCGAGTCAACAGCGTCAGAGTCTAAAATTAGGAATATGAATCTTTCAGGATCTTTACATTTGTAAATAAAATCAGGGGAAGGGTTGCGAAGGTCGTATTCACCTTTTAATATGAGTGCGTTTTCCTGTGATTTTTCTCTTGAAAAATTTAGAAGACGCCCAGATTCTCTGTGCTTTCTATCAAGTGCCTTCCCCTTGACCAGGCTGCAATGCGCCCTGCTCACCTGGTTTAGCATTCCCGATCGCCAGGCGAGCCCGAGGCCCCGGGTGCCTGTCCTCGCTCGCTGCGGGGCCCAGCTAGACTCGGCGGGCACTGGCGCCCTCTGCTGGTAATCGCGAGGAACACTGCACTCTGTTTCCTTCACCTGGGCTTTTCAGAGGAAAGGAACTGAACATTTGTAAATACCTTTGAAACCCTACACCTGGAGCCGCCCCACCTCCCCTTCACCCCACGTGCTCTGGAAGTAAAAGTTCAACATAAAAACAGTACGAAGTAGTATAGGTGAGCAATAGGGAGACCAACACAGTTTCGATTTTTCTCACAATTGGACTGCAGCACTTGTTTAAATGTTCACTCTTCTTTCCTAAATTTCACTTTCTCCTGTGTCTGCTTTGCTGAATCTGCTAGTGATTGATACAGCGCTGTTTCCATGTGTCCATCTTTCGAGTATATCTTAGGAAGAATTTGGAATTTAGGAGTATGTATTCTACTAGACTGGTGGCACAATATTATAGCAGTGCTCTGTGGTTGTCTTAGACTTCTGATGACAAAAATCAGAGACTCACTCTTTTTTCTCTTTTGATACGAGTTATCTTTGAATTTCTAACTTACAGTTCCCTCGCCCCTTTTGTCGCTTTTGTTGTTAAATGATATCCTTTGATTTCTGGGAATCACTTTATATCAACTCATAATTATTTTTTACAGCTGCATACTACTACTTCATCGCGTGTTATGTGCCACAGTTTATTCAACTACTTTTCTATATTTGGGCATTTAGATTGCTTGTACAACTTCAAATAATGCTGCAATGAATACCAGTGTGTGTGTATTTTGATATTACTGGAGGCGTATCTTCAGGGTCGGTCCTGAGAAGTGGGATTGCTGGGTCAACGGGTGACCAGATGTGTAGTTTTGTTCAGTTTTACCAAATCGCTATTCCTAAGGGCAAAGACTCATTCTGAGACAACTATTGTGAGGATAGTTGTGATTTAGAAAACAAAAAGAAAGAAATATGGAATATTAACCATGTGGTCATGTCTCATGAGTACTCAAGAAAATAGGCTGGATGGTGAGGTGGGCAGAAGGCATTAACTAGGCCTTTTGAGAAGAACAGAAAGAGAAGCACAACCTGGCCTTGTAGAGGTGGATTTTCTGCTGGTCCTAGACCTAAAGCTGACCGAGGTCCGTTCACTTTTTGGTTTGATGAATATTCATTCTGATGTGCTGTCACTTTTTGTGACTTGACTTGTTTCTGTCTTTCTGCTTCTCCTCACATCACCACCTGGCTCCTTTACTCTGTAAGACACACCTCTGTTCCTCCCACTCCTTCTTGCCCATGTTCCCAGCTCGCTCTTAACTTTCTGACTTATTATGGCTGCTCTGCCCATGCAGCTTCCCTCTCTATTTCATGACTATGGCTTCTATGCCCTCTACTAACTGATGATTGTCACCATAGTTTCTAATTTGAATTCTGATGAGTAAAAGTCATAGTGCCCCATAGCTTTTCTTTGAGACAGAACTTTTCATGTTAGGGTGGCCTCTCCTAGGCCACAGGGAGATGCTCACTTGTAGCTTACTCTGCTGCGCTGGCTGTCATGCATCTCCCTAGGGAAGCTGCTCCAGAGGGGCTATGAGTGGGACTCAAGGTATAACAGGTAACATGATTGATAGGTATAATTTAGCAATTTACCAGAAAGAGAATTATGGCCCTTCTTACAACTTTACCTATTATGTTCTCAATGGCTGCACAAGGCTAGATGCAAAAAGATGACTGATTTTTCCCATCACACTCTTGTTTTTAAATCGTGGAGAGGAAAAGAGGCTATAAAACCTTTTCATCACTACTTATTTTGTATACGAAGGGAGGCAATTACTAATGGAACTAACAAAGTTGAGACAAGGTATCATCCTTTAAAGATGATCCTAAAGCAAGCACATCATTTTTATCTTACATTTAACATCACCTCACCAAAAAGCCTTTTCTTACCATGTCTGTCCTATTAACATATTCACATCCTTACTATTCTTGACACCATCCGAATCAGTTACCAAGTGGTTTATTGTTTCCTTGCCTTTCTCCATTTCTTCCCCACCAGAATGTAAGCTCCACGAACTTAGTGGTCACCGGTCTGTCCTGCATCTCCAGAACCGAGATCAGTACTTGGCACATAGTAGGAGCTCAATAAATATTTGTTCAGGAAATCAGTATATTAACAGTGGGGTTTCATAAAATGTGTCATGCTGTCACATTTTACACTTTGTGCTGTGTGCAAGTGGATTCTAGTAATCGACAAAGAAAACCAGTATCATTTATGTCAAGCTTGATAACCAGCTCCAGGAAGAAGAGCATTTTTTAAGCACTCTTCTTTCTCCAAAATGCCCTTTTGGAAAGGTAGAATGTAGAGAGGAAAAAATGAGCATGCTATGTCGATTGATCATTTTGCTATAGTAACACTGTGTATTTCAAGCAGATAGATGCTCTGTGTAAAGTCAGCATCCTATGAGGTGTGATCAATAACTGCCCACTGGGAAGAATGCTGGTGGGAGCAGAGATCACTGTGTCCACACAAATCCATCCTGGATATGAGCAGGGAAGCTCTAATCAGGGCCTCTCATATCAAGTGTTTGAAATTCAGTGAAAACGCTGAAAGTGCATGTAATTAAAAGTGAGCATCACACAGCCACGCAGATAAAGCTAATTACACACTAAGAGGAACATTTTTTATGCTGTGGGCATGGAAATCGTCACAATCAACAGCCTGTGGGGCCGAGACAGGGAGCTGACTGCATTCTGCTCAGAGTGAAAGAATCCAGTGCCTTGAAACAGAGCATCCTTTTCAGAGCCAAATGCTCTCACATAAAGGGAAAGTACAAAGGCTGAAAAGAAGTAGGAGGGCCTACTTGGGAGCATTTCTAAATAAAACCAGGCTCGAAGAGAAAAGAGCTTGTACTACAATATCATCGTCTACAGTTACCATGCTGTACATTACATTCTTGAAAGTTGCCAAGAGAGTAAATCCTAAAAGTGCTCATCACAAGGAGAAAAAAGTTCTTGTAACTTTGTATGGTGACAGATGATAACTAGACATAATGTGATGATCATTTCACAGTGCAAACAAATGTTGAATCATTGTGTCATACACCTGAAACTAATGTAATATTATATGTCAATTGTATCTCAATTTAGAAAAAAAAAGAAGAGCTTGTAATACTGATGATAAATGAAGAAAATATGGTTTTAAAATAATCCCTAGAAGCGGAGCAAATAAAGAAGACATACATTATATGGTAACAGAAAGAAACTAGACTTTTGGTGGTGAGCACACAATACAGATATCAAATGATAATGTCGTACACCTGAAATTCACATAATAACATAATATCATATATATGATATTAATATATAAAATCATGTAATAGAATATAATGCTCTTAACTGATGTTCTTCCAATAAAAAAATAAATAATAAAGATATACATGTCCTTAACTCACCACTGCCTGTTTCTGTTAAACATTTTGATTGCCACGGGGCAGGATTCCACAAAGAAGATATGTGTTTACATTTCCTATATGTGAAGCTACAAATACCCCAGACTTCAAGCTTAAAGAAGGCTCTTTAAAACTAGTTAATCCAGTCAAACTGAGTTAATGGCTATGGAGAGGCTGATGGAGTGGGTGATTTACTGTTCAATAATGAGTTGTCAATATGGGACAAAGAGCTGCTTTGATCAAGCAAATCTCAGCAACAGTTCAGGGTTCAACTGGTTTCTCAGCAATTAGTGGTGACAGCGTGAAAAAGCAAAAAAAAAGACGTATCTGATGGAAATTGGTCTCCTCTGTGCTGACTGGAGAACCTGGCAGCAGGACCTGTGTGCAGGGCCTCGGGGGATATTGGCACCTAGAAGGGCGATGAGTTCTAGAATCCCCTATAATTTAGATCCTCTGGCAATTGCAACCTAAGTTTGACTATAAATCTATACTAGGAAGAATTGGAAACCAGAATTACCAGTTATAAATAATTTAAACTGCCTTCTCTATATTAATGACTATATATACAGGTTGTCCCTTAAACTTAATGAGTTCGTGGTCATGGATCCAATTCTTGTCACACATCTGAATCTCTGATATGATCATTTTTTTCTTTCATTCTTAGCTGATAGACTTCAGTTTACCTTCCCTCTTTTTGAATTGAAATATTTCATGTCTTAGACTAAGTTTTATAACTTTGGGTAATATCTATATACTTTAATCAGGGGTTCACTTAAAATAAATCAAATTATGTGAATATTTTCACATAATTACCCAAGAAATTTATCTTGACATAAAAATGTGAAAACTGAGGTGAGAAAAAGAATATGGGGCTCTTTGTCCCATTTTGACAAGTAAAAGCATCCCAACTGTAAGAGTAAAAATTACTTCAGCATTCACTGTAATCAGTCCATTTGTAGGGTTGTAATTCCTCAGGTGAAAGACCTCTGCCAATGATGCATATTTCTAGAAATGCCAACAGTGAGTAATATAGTTAAAAAACACACTCATAATGTATCCATGAAGAAGTTCTATCATTTTAAGAGGCCAATACTTTTATAGCTTAAAAACCTGCACAATTATAAATTCAAAAGCAGAGTATTAAAACAAAAAACCAATAGAATCTTACTGTCCAGAGGCCACAACTTTTAACCTGTGTCTTAGGGGTGTGGCCCCTATATTTCTAAATAATTTGCTTGTGCTGTTTTTTCTTCTTTTCCAGTTTTAGATATTAACATTTAACTTCGTACTATGGAAGATAAAGCTCCAGACAGACACATTTTCTCAATTTTTTTTTTTTTTTCAGTCCTGGCTGAAATGAAGACATGAACACAGAGGAACTTGTACTGCTAGAGAGCACAGTAATCTGGGTCTCATTCTGAATTGCTCATCCCATCATTTCCACTGACTTCCCATTCCACTCTTATTAGTCCCATACTCTCCATCCTTCAGTCTATTTTTATCATGACTTTGCTTTTATCCATGCCCCGCATTTACATTGTTATAATTATTTAAATGTTATTCATAATTGAACCATGAAGTATTTTAGAATTAAGTTTCTATAATTATTTCACCCCTGAACTCAGGGGTTGAATACCAATTTATTCTCAGTATTTTCAAATTTATCATGCATTTGATTCATTTCCTCTGGAGGCCCCCCTCATTTATTCACTTATTTATTAATTCAAGAAACATTTGAATTAATTCAAGAAACATTTATGGGTACCTGCTAGGTGCCAGGCCCTCTTCTAGGCACCAAATGAAATCAATGCACATGACAGTGTAAATATACCAGAGGAAAACACGAGTGAATATTTTTCAAACCATGATGTTGGAAAGGGCTTACTAAGACTTGGCAATAAGAACATAGACCATAAAGGGAAAGACTGATGTATTTAATTATATAAAATGCTGTAAACTTTTACGTTGAAAAAAATTCCATTAAAATCTAGAAAAATAACTAGAGGAAAATTTGCAACACTCAACAAGCATTTAGTATATCCTTAAGATACAAGTGCTTACAAATCAATAAGGAAAATTCCATAGAGGAATTGAGAAAGCAAA
>NW_011888822.1:4400527-4405355 GCF_000151845.1 Pteropus vampyrus | reverse complement strand
TAAATATACCAGAGGAAAACACGAGTGAATATTTTTCAAACCATGATGTTGGAAAGGGCTTACTAAGACTTGGCAATAAGAACATAGACCATAAAGGGAAAGACTGATGTATTTAATTATATAAAATGCTGTAAACTTTTACGTTGAAAAAAATTCCATTAAAATCTAGAAAAATAACTAGAGGAAAATTTGCAACACTCAACAAGCATTTAGTATATCCTTAAGATACAAGTGCTTACAAATCAATAAGGAAAATTCCATAGAGGAATTGAGAAAGCAAACCAGACGTTTCATAAAAGAAGAAATATATATAGCCAGTAGAAATGTGAAAAGAAATTCAACCTCATAATAATAATAATAAAGAAATATAAAGCAAAAGCAACATTGTTATTGTTGCTAAAGCTTAAAATGGTTGCTAAAAGTGTGTTGGCAAAGAGGGAGACAGGCTCTTTGTTTAATATTGGTGGGAATGTAAATTGCTATATCATTTTTGGAAAAATATATAATCCTTATATATGTCAAAATATAAAACATTTGAACCCTCTTATTCAGCAATTACACTTGTAGAGATTTGGTTAAGAAATAATTAGCAAGTGTGAAAATATATGCACATAGATGATCAACACTGTAGTATTTTTAAGAGTGAAAAAATGAAAATAATCCAAATCAATGTCGATTAAGGACCGATAGGGTTAAAGTTGGTACAAAAAGTAATGGAATCCTATTTGGTCATTAGAAGTGATGATATCAATCAATATTTATTGTTGTGGAAAGATATCTACAATATATGGTGGAGCAAACAACATTTTATAAGATACAAGTATAGTATGGTTTTATTAATATATCTAAATGAGTTTCAGTGAAGCTAAGTGTCTCTAGAATGTAGGTTCTACCAGGATAAGGCCTTTATGTTCTTCACTGCTGTGTCCCTAGTGCCTAGAACAGCACCTGGTACTTTGCAACTACGCAATAATGCTTGTTGAATGGATGAATGAAAGTTGTGGAGTGTTAATAATTTTTTCTGTGTTCTTTAGATTTTTTCTACCATTTGCATTGCCTTCAAATGCATATTTTATTTTTACTGAAAAACGTAAGATATTAAAAATGTGTGGTGATGTCCACTGCCGGTGAGATTGTGGCAGTCCCAAATGTGTTCAGTGGCTGTATAAACTGGTTCGACTCTTTTGGAAAACCATATGACATTAAATATCCAAAAATCGCAAAACGTTCCTTCCTTTTGTCTATTAATCCTGCATGGGAATTTATACTAAGGAAAAGAATGCAATTTATGAAACGACCTATGCATCCAATGGTGTTCATCTCAGTTTTTATATTAGGAAAATAACAACCCTGGACAACCTTAGGCACCTCCAATGGAGGGAAGAGTAAAAGTAAACTATGGTAAATCCACTAAATGGAATTTCACTTAACCATTATCAATTACGAAGCTTCTGTAGCAACATGAATTTAAAAAGGCTGAAAAGGGTCTACGGCCGTGCTACCCTGAACAAGCCGGATCCCTTCTCAGAAGCTAAGCAGGGTGGGGCCTGGTTAGTACTTGGATAGGAGACCACCTAGGAAGACCAGGTTCCGTAGGTGTAAAAAAATAAAAAAATAAAGGATTATAAACTGACAAGGTCCTTGCAATCTGTGAGGTCAACCAAGGGTTGCCTTGCCTAAAAAAAAAAATAAAAAATAAAAAAATAAAAAAAATAAAAATAAAAAAGGCTGAAAATGCAAGCATGTGGTAATTTAAATTATGCATAAACAACATGATGATACTGTTGTATTAAGACTGTAGAATTGTGGATGCTGTTTTGTTAGAATAGTGGAAAGAACAGGGGTTTTAGAGCTACAGACTGAGGTTTTTTTTCAAGCATTGCTACACAACCTTGGTTGATTATGTTTCCCAACCTCTTTGTGCCTGTTTTCTTATCTACAAAATAAGCTAAAAGGAATAAGAGGATTCAAATGAGATGATTCACTTTAAAGTAAAATGCCAGCCAGAATAAGGTCTTGACAAATTGTGGTAGTTGTTTTCATGTGTTATTATTAATATGTTTTCAAAATCTTCGAAACATCGTCAGTTCCTATCAATTACAAATGGAATGAGAAGTAAAATAGCTAAAAAAGGAGAGGGGAAGATATTCATGGATTGGGACTCTGGAATTGCGCTTCAGTCACTCTCCACCCGTGCGGCAGAGGGTGAGGGAATGTGACTGGCGACTACAGCCAGGCGCCAGCGCTGAGGCCGGGTGAGGCGTTCCTGGAGGTGTCCACCAGGGGACGCTGCTGGTGGAGGTGAACCCGGGACCGGAAGCCGCGCCGGAGGCGGCCGGGCGCACTCGCTGACTCCTCCCGCTTCCGGTGCCGCCGTCGCCGTGCGTCCGTGTTGAGTTTCTGTCTTCGCTGAGCCGCTGTAGTCACCGCAGAGATGCCGCTGGAGAACTTGGAGGAGGAGGGTCTGCCCAAGAACCCCGACCTGCGCATCGCGCAGCTGCGCTTCCTGCTCAGCCTACCGGAGCACCGCGGGGACACGGCCGTGCGCGACGAGCTGATGGCGGCTGTCCGCGATAACAGTGAGGCCCGCTCGAGCGCCGAGTCAGCGGCCTAGGCCTGGGCTGGCCCCGCGCACCGGAGCCTGCAGGGATTTTCCCTGACGGGGCTCCGGACTCCGGGGTGCCCCCCACCCCCTCACGGGGCCCCCGAGCCAGGCCTGGCTTCTCAGACGCTCGGGACCTTCCTTTTGTTGGGGGTGCCTTCAGGGACCTTCATCCTTGCTCTCAGAGGGGTCTGCATCCCTGTGGGCCCTTCCCCTCCGAGAGCAGCTTGGAGGAAATCCCGAGGTATTTAGCTCCGTGCTAGGCACAGGACAAAGGCTTATGACTTACTGTCATTAGCGACTGGTCCTGGGCTAGGGGTAGTCCTGTAAGAGACGTAAGCCTTTCGTGAAGGGGAAATTTGTTATTGGTTCCTGTAGTCCTTCCTAGCAGTCGGTGGCACTGGGCTGTATATACTTGAACTTACTATGTGTATAAACAAGTTTACCCTTCACCTTGCTTGACTCTTTTGGGACAGAAGCCGTCAAGAGGCAAACTGAGGATTACCCTCCACCCAGCCCTAGTAGAAGTCGACAGTGCCAGGCTTGGTCCTGATGCATACCTGCCAGCAGCATACATTTACGTTTTGCCAAGCTCTTTACCAAGCTCTATCTCATTCCTTCCTGGTAGTGGGTAGGAGACTGGTGGATGACCTAACTGTGTGTGTATGAGGAGGAAGAAGTGGGTGGATACTGACTTTAGGGTCTGGAGGCTTGCTCGTTCATAAGATACGTCCTTCTTTTTGGCTCTTAGACATGGCTCCTTATTATGAAGCCTTGTGCAAATCCCTTGACTGGCAGATGGACGTGGACCTGCTCAATAAAATGAAGAAGGCAAATGAAGAAGAGTTGAAACGGTTGGATGAGGAGCTGGAAGATGCAGAGAAAAATCTTGGAGAGAGCGAAATCCGCGATGCAATGATGGCAAAGGCAGAGTACCTCTGCCGGATAGGTGACAAGGTGAGTAGAGATGGTTTCTCCTCTTTGTATAGTCTAGAATGGGCACTATTCTAGGCTAACAAGGTCTTATTTTTAAAATCAGCTTCCTTTTTTTTAAAAAAGTACATGCTTAACCTGACCTAGTGAATCAGTGTGCAAAAAATGAATAAAGAAAAAGTTAATAGTCACCTTGCCACACCCTTTCTATCGCCTACCCCATAAACAGCAGCCAGGTGTGTATTCTTCCCCTTCTCTCTTCATACCAATAAAAACAAGTGCACAAGCAGAAGTTTTTGTTTGTTTACTGCTTGCTTACTCAATAGTTCGCTTTTCTCACTTATCTTGGTTGGGAAGTATTGGTTCTGGTGTATTTTAAAAATGTTATTTATACAAGTAATAATCTCCGTATAAGAAACTAAAACATTATAAAGTTGTATTTGATTTTTCTTTATTCCCTACCTCCTCAAAGATTACCTTCTGAGTTATCTTTTATTGTATGTGTACAGGCATGTATAGGTACACCTGTAGAAATTAGATAGTATTATGTTTAAATTTTTAAAATAAATGGGCCATAGTGTATTCTTGTTGTCCTGTTTACTTTTTCATTTAGCATTATCTCTGAGTGATCTTTCCGTGTTCGTGTACATAAATCTTGCTCATTCTGGTTACTTGCTAACTAATAGTCTGTTGTAGGGCTGTGCCATAGTTAGCTATTCAGCTATTGATGGACATTTATGTTGTTTTTAACTGTTTTAGCTATTACAAGCTAGTATTTTAAAAGCATGCTTGCATATGTCTCCTTGTCATAAATGCTAATGTTTCTCTAGGGTATATTCTGTGAAGTGAAATCCTGTGACTAGGAACAATTTTTATATTAATAGGTGTGGCCAGTTCTTCCACATAGCAGCCAACTTAATTTATACTCCACTATTTGCACTGGAGGGATACCCAACAGTACCGGATCTTTAAATTTTTTAAAAGTTAGTGGTTGTAGAATAGTGGTTAAGATGATGGGCTTTGAATGTCCTTAATTTTAAGTACTGCACCCTGCAGTATTTAGATCAGGGGTCTCCAGCCACCGGGCCACGGTTCGTGGCCTGTTAGGAACCAAGCCACACAGCAGGAAGTGAGTGATCAAAGCTTCATCTGTATTTGCAGCCGCTCCCCAGCTCTAGCATCACCACCTCAGCTCCATGTCAGATTATAAGGCATTAGATTCTTGTAAGAGCACTGGTCCCTGGTGCCAGAAAGGTTGGGGACTGCTGGTTTAGATGACAGATGACATGACAT
>NW_011888822.1:4396939-4399102 GCF_000151845.1 Pteropus vampyrus | reverse complement strand
TGAAACTTTTAATCTTTTCTCACCTGTTGCCTTGGTTCTCTTGACAGGAGGGTGCTCTGACAGCCTTTCGCAAGACGTATGACAAAACTGTTGCCCTGGGTCACCGACTGGATATTGTGTTCTATCTCCTTAGGATTGGCTTATTTTATATGGATAATGATCTCATCACACGAAACACAGAAAAGGCCAAAAGGTGCTTGTTAGCAATGGGGATATATTCCCTCTAAATTGTAATGCTATAAATAAGAAATTGATGTTAAGAAATTTGCCTATTTTCTTTTTAGTAAATTTAGTAAATTTGGTCAGATAATTGATATACTGATTTAGTAAAATATGTTTTTTAAATAATCCTTTTGGTTCAAGTTAAAAGTTTTCTCTGAAAGTAACACAAAACTTGCAAAAAGTGGCAATGTCTGTTTCCAACTTATGACCTTACTGTTTTTTATTTTTTAGCTTAATAGAGGAAGGAGGAGACTGGGACAGGAGAAACCGCCTTAAAGTATATCAAGGTCTTTATTGTGTAGCTATTCGTGATTTCAAACAGGCAGCTGAACTCTTCCTTGACACTGTTTCAACATTTACATCCTATGAGCTCATGGATTATAAAACCTTTGTGACTTATACTGTCTATGTCAGTATGATTGCCTTAGAAAGACCAGATCTCAGGGAAAAGGTATAATGACTGAATCTTTAATACTCATATATGAAGATTACCTCATGCTTTTCTAACTTAAATACACAAAAATCATTAAAGCATACTTTTTTTTTTTTTAATTACTAGGTTATTAAAGGAGCAGAGATTCTTGAAGTGTTGCACAGTCTTCCAGCAGTTCGGCAGTATTTGTTTTCTCTCTATGAATGTCGTTACTCAGTTTTCTTCCAGTCGTTAGGTAAGGATAGAATTGCTCATTTTGATTATTTGTCTTCGTCTTATTCGTGATCCTGTTTATAAATAACCTAATATAATTTTTCACATATATGAAAAATACAGTGCGCAGATAGCTGTAGGTCCTTGATCAATATGGCTAATCTTTTGCCTATTTTCATTTGGGCAGGGGGTGGGGGGCAGGGGTTAGCGGACTGTGACCTGTTCTTATACTTTCCAGGAGGTAAAATTAATGTTTACATTTTTAAAGAGTTGTTTAAGAAAAAAGAATGTGACAGAGAACTGAGTGTCTGTCTGTGGCTAAAAGTATTTAGTGTCTGGCCTTTTGCTGAAGAAATTTGCTAGATCCCCTGATTTAGAGTCTTACGAGGATGGAGGGCAGAATGAACAAATGGTTCTAAGTTTTGAGTTTTATGGGGAAAGATGTGAGGGAATCCTGAATCTCTTAATGGATTTTTATCAATTCATCCTCGAATTTAACAATGGATCATTCTTTATTCAATAGCTAAATTTTTGTGCTGATTTGAAAATTATTTTCAGGGGCTGTTGAGAAAGTAATCTGTTAATAATATGTTATCTGTTAATAATAGTATGTTGAGAAAGTAATCTGTTAATAATACTTGTGGTGTTCCTGCAAAGCTAGTTTACAGTGATCCTAGCTACACAAATTTGCTTGTTTTTCCTCTTGTCCCCACTCCTATTCGGCCATTTCGTTCCTGTTGATGAGCAGGAATTGCTAAGATGATAAAAGAATTAACTTTCAGTAAGTCAACCCAGAGGTCTTTCCCAAATGTTTTTCCTAAACTTAATGAACTTGACATTGATATATTCTCTTGTTATGCTGCAAATTTCAGAAAGTATTTGGTTCAGTAGGTAGGTAGCATTCACAAAAATGATGATTGTTCTATTTTTAGAGTAGGTTTTGGCCCAGTGTTTATGGAGTGCTTTCTTCATGCATAAAGGTTAGGCTGCTTTATGAGAATTTATACTTCTTACCTCATATAATGTGGGAAATGGCTCTTCAAGCCGCTTGGCCTTATCTTGTACATACACGGATGCATTTACACACAGAGTTGTATTGCAAAATTGCTGTTTTCCCTTTTCATGCTTGGATCTCCTGGTCATTACTTTGCTCAGATGTGAGCTTTTCCCTTCTTCAGTCAGAACAAATCTCTTCTCTGCATTGCTGGACCCCTTATTTTATGCCCCCTCTTTCTTTTTCATTGCGATATAAATCTCATACCACAAAATTCCCTATTTTAAAATATAATTCAGTT
>NW_011888822.1:4395896-4396889 GCF_000151845.1 Pteropus vampyrus | reverse complement strand
ATAAAAGAATTAACTTTCAGTAAGTCAACCCAGAGGTCTTTCCCAAATGTTTTTCCTAAACTTAATGAACTTGACATTGATATATTCTCTTGTTATGCTGCAAATTTCAGAAAGTATTTGGTTCAGTAGGTAGGTAGCATTCACAAAAATGATGGTAGTTCTATTTTTAGAGTAGGTTTTGGCCCAGTGTTTATGGAGTGCTTTCTTCATGCATAAAGGTTAGGCTGCTTTATGAGAATTTATACTTCTTACCTCATGTAATGTGGGAAACGGCTCTTCATGCCGCTTGGCCTTATCTTGTACAGACACGGATGCATTTACACACAGAGTTGTATTGCAAAATTGCTGTTTTCCCTTTTCATGCTTGGATCTCCTGGTCATTACTCTGCTCAGATGTGAGCTTTTCCCTTCTTCAGTCAGAACAAATCCCTTCTCTGCATTGCTGGACCCCTTATTTTATGCCCCCTCTTTCTTTTTCATTGCGATATAAATCTCATACCACAAAATTCCCTATTTTAAAATATAATTCAGTTGTTTTTAGAATGTCGACAAGGTTATGCAACCATCACCACTAATTTCAGATATCTTCATCACCCCAAAAGGAAATCTGGAAAGTAGTGACTTTCCATTCTTACCCCCAGCCCCTGGCAACCACTAATCTTTTTTACCTCTGTCAACATTTTATATAAGTGGAATCATATAATATATGGCCTTTTGTGCCTGGCTTTTTTTCTCCTAGCTTAATGCATTCATGAGTCATCCATGTTGTAGCATGTATCATATTAGTACTTCATTTAGTTTTGTAGCTGAATGATACTCCATTCTATGGATGTACCACATTTTCTTTATCCATTCATTAGTTGGTGGACATTTAGGTTTTTTTCTGATTTTTGGCTTTTAGAAATAATGCCATAATGGACATAAGCATACAGGTTTTTGTGTGAACGTATGTTTTCATTTCTCTTGGGTATTAGGTCACCCTTTGATTAACTT
>NW_011888822.1:4387757-4394836 GCF_000151845.1 Pteropus vampyrus | reverse complement strand
TATATGGCCTTTTGTGCCTGGCTTTTTTTCTCCTAGCTTAATGCATTCATGAGTCATCCATGTTGTAGCATGTATCATATCAGTACTTCATTTAGTTTTGTAGCTGAATGATACTCCATTCTATGGGTGTACCACATTTTCTTTATCCATTCATTAGTTGGTGGACATTTAGGTTTTTTCTGATTTTTGGCTTTTAGAAATAATGCCATAATGGACATAAGCATACAGGTTTTTGTGTGAACGTATGTTTTCATTTCTCTTGGGTACTAGGTCACCCTCTGATTAACTTTTTGAAGAACTGCCAAACTTTTCCAAAGCAGCTACACCATTTTACATTCCCACCAGCAATGTGTGAGAGTTATTTCCCCACGTCTAATACTTATTGTCTGTCTTTTTTTAATTATAGGTATCTTAGTAGGTGCAAAGTGATATCTTGTGGTTTTGATTTGCATTTCTCTGATGACTATTGACGTAGTGCCTCTTTTCATGTGTTTATTGGCCATATGCACCATTTTTAAAACTTAGCACATTGTTTTGTGATTTTTCCCTTAGAGTTTGTCTCCTGTTAACTAGAATTATTGGGAGCATGCTTTATGCTTTTTTAATCTTCGTAGTGACCCTTTTACCAGCACAGAGCTTGGTTCTTTATTGAGTGCTCTGTGTAAAATATGTATTGCATTAATTAAAGCAATAATTTGAGAGAAAAGGGGGAGGTAATGCCATCCTAATGTAATGAAATTGATGGCTTTTGGAAACATGAATGGATAAGGTATCAACATCCACCCTATCCATCCCTACTAGGAACCTTTTATTTCAACATTTTTGGATGAAACTTTTTATCTTTACCAATTTTATATATTTCCCAGATATTTTAAATAAAGACATGATAATTACATTTTCTTTTTATGACAGAGTCATCATGATTCATATCATTTATTCTCTGCTTTAGTGTAGTGAAACAGATAGGGTTTATTTGGTTTTGTAAGACTATTTGCTTCTCCAAATATTCATAGACTAAGTGCTTTAAAATAGTTCATATGTAAAAGGAAATAGCATCATTTCCTTTGCAATACCTGATTGTTTTTAAAAATTAAAAATAAACCAAGAAAGTAAAAGATATTGTATCACATCCTATCCTCAAATCCATATACACATTGACTTGCACACAAAATTCATCCAGAGATAATACATTTTAAGTTTTTGTCATCTAGCTTTTCAGACCTTTTATTCATTTTTATGTACTTTAAAAAACAAAATCCAACACACAAAAAACCAAGGTTATATGTACACATGGAAAATTTTCAAACAGTATCATTTGCAAAAGAAAAAGGCTTCCATAACCTACGATTGCCAGGAGTCCTTTCTCTAGAGGCAGCTGCTCTTAGCAAGTTTCAAGTGCATCCTTCAGGGGCATTTGTATCTAGTGATATAGGCACATAACACCTTTAAGCATGTGGGTGTGTTTTACATGCTGTTTTCTAAATAGGCTTTTTTTCTTTCTACAATATAGTGTGTATATCTTTTCATGTCACTATACAAATAGCTGGTCATTGAGTCCATAAGTATTTTTAAGTGGCTGTCATGTATCAGGCACTGAGTATATATGGAGTGACAAATTGAACAGGTAGTGCTCCTTGGAGCTTATCCTTTTTTAAGGACCTCCTAGTATTTCATTCTCAACTTTATTCTCTACTGCTAAAAAATTATGTTTCCAATTTTTCCCTATTAAAAGCAACCTTGTTTTGAACACTTTTTTTTTTTTTTTACAATACATCTTTTCCACTTCCATTTGTTATTTCATTGGGAAAAAAGTCCAAAAATAAATTTTTTTTGGAAAGGGTAAATACATTATATCTTTATCACTGTTGCCCTCCAGAAATATTGTTCCAATTTACATTTACACAGTTTCTGCTTCTCTTAACATCATTTGAAAGAGCCTGTCCCCTTCCCCCCATACTCTTAGCTAGTTTGAGAGGAGAAAAGTAATTTTATTACTGTTTTATGCATTTGTTTTTGCCAAGGATAGTTTTTTATTCATTTTTTTAGTCCTTTAAATTGGCACATAAAAGAAGGAAGATGATGTTTAATGTTGGCTTTAGGGATATGACCCATCTGACCAGTGAACATTTTTCTTCCCATCCAGTTCCATAGGTTTTCTTTGCCATATTTTTTCCAGTTTTTTGATATATAATTGACATACAGCTGTATAAGTTTAAGGTGTATAACATAGTGATTTGATACTTATGCATTTCTTTTATTATTAGAATGAGCATCATCTCATGTTTAGGGCCCTTGCTGTCTATGTTGCTAAATTGTGTTTCCTTATCTGCTTTGATACTGACCGTCTGCTTGTTGCCACAACTTTACGGCCTCATCCTTTGTTAGACCTCTCAGTACTGACTGCCCTTTTCTTTACCTTCATTCTGTCATCATATAACATCTGGATGGTAGTGATTCCCAGATTCATGTCTCTAGCCTCAAACTTTGCATTCAGTGCCAACCTGTGCCTAAACATCTCCTTGATATCTTCACTCGGATATCTAATAGGTGAATCCACTTTAACACTGCCAAAGTGTAATGCTTGAATTTCAGCCCCATCCCTGCAAAAAACACCTCCAAAAGCAAAACAAAAATTCTGCTTGGGATTTCAATCTTGTTCAAGCCAGGAACATGAGTATATCCTTGATTGTTTTCTCTCATTCTTCTTCCACATTCCTGTAACTGTCTCCCTACATTCTGAATCTGTCGTCCTTTCTATTCTTTGGCTTAGCCTGGGTCGTCTTTCTTTGGAACCTTTGCATCATTTGCACTGCTGTGCGCCTCCTGCTCTCTGCCTGGCCAGCTCTTCAGAAAGGTCTACCCTGTCTACCTCAATCCAGGGAAAGGCCTCCTAGTCGTAGTCTGTTTTTTCCCCACAGAACTTGCTAGTTTCTGAGAATATCTCGTTTATTTGTTCATCTCTCTCTGCTCTTTGAAAATCTAGTTTCTGTGGCACCAGCGATCTTGTCTTTTGCTTAACTGCCATATCTTCACTATTTTGGGCAGTGATATATGGTAGTTATTCAGTAAAATAATTTAAACTTGTGTGTGGATTACTCATTAATATTCTGTGTACATTTTACTGTTCGATTTATCTATTGACTTAAAAGAACTCTTTATAGATAAAGGCTATTAATTCTTATTATGTTATAAATATGTCCTCCAGTTTATTGCTTTATCTGAAAGGAAGAGTCTTATAATTTGTTATCTTATTCATTGCAGCTGTTGTGGAACAGGAAATGAAAAAGGACTGGCTTTTTGCTCCTCATTATCGGTACTATGTGAGAGAAATGAGAATTCATGCATACAGCCAGCTGCTGGAATCATATAGGTCATTAACCCTGGGCTATATGGCAGAAGCCTTTGGTGTTGGTGTGGAATTCATTGATCAGTAAGTTTAAATAACATCATGTTAATTTATTTTTTTAAGTTACCTTTAAATGTGTGAATTTGTACATTTTCTCCTGTTTACATTGCTTCCTTCACCTATAAAAAAATTAAGAATTATTTTCTGAATATTATCAAAAACAGTTATAGCTATTATCTGTGCTTTCATGATGTACCCCTTCTGTTAGCAGGTGAGGAAACTCAGTTGTAGAGGGGTTAAGTGATTTTGTGAAAGGTTATTAGAGCAATTGTTATCAGAGTGGTCTTCTGCTCCTTTCTGGACCACACTGCTACTACAGTAATGACTCTTAGATCTCTATTTTATATTTCACATTAGGTCATATTTCCTCTGATAATGCCTTCCAATTTTGGGGTTGCTGCTGAGTTTCTGGTCAAATTCGTTGTTAAATATTGGGCTCGTAGCTCTTGAATGAATGGTTCATCAAATATTACTAAGCCATTACACTATAGTTGGCATTGTTTTAGATCCCTGTCTTCATGAACTGTCATTCTAGTTGTAGAGGGGAGACGGCAAGTAAGCAAATAAATATATGAGATGATTTCAGATAGACGAGTCTACAGAGATTAAAAAAATGAATAGAAAGATGTGTGTGGCTTCAACATAGTGGCATCGTGGTGGTGGTGGGGTGAGAGGTTTGGCTCTTGCTGAGTCAGATAGGCATATGTTTGTGTAGGGCCTGGTAGGCCATGATTGGAGCTTGGGTTTCAATCTAGGTGCTGTGGGAAGCCACTAGAGGATTGTAAGCATGGAAGTGATGTGATTTCATGCTGTGTCTGACGCAGACCAGAGAATATGGAGACCAGTCGGGCTGTTCCGTAGCTCATGGAGGAGGTGTTATGGTGGCTTGGACTGGAGTAGTGGGAGTAGAGTTGAGTAGACATTCAGAACATGTGCTGTCCATTTGGTATCAAGATCAGTGGTTCCCAAACATAGGTCCTTTAAACATTCATGATGTAGTTTTCATTGGCCCACAGTGAGAAAAAGTGGTGGTTTATTGGGTAATAGTGAAGCTGCATTTCATTTAAGTAAGACCATTCCTTCCTTTTAGTTGTGTTTTTTTCTCATATTTTAGTACAAAAAGTTTCAGACATGCAGAAAATTCTAAAGAATTGTACAGTGAATTACCATATTTTTGATTCTATAATTAACATTTTGTTATATTTGCTTTATCATACATGTGTTGATCTTATTTTTTAACTACATCATAGTTTCAATCGCCAGTTCATTTTATCCCTAAACACTTTAGCATGCATATCAATATTTGTTTATGGGTTTGTTGTGAGGTAACATTTACATTCAGTGAGATGCACAGATCTTAAGTATAATCTACACGTGTGTGGAGCCGTCACCAGCAATTCCATCATTCCCTTCCTTTGAAAGAAAAAAAAGTAGTGGTACTAATTTTTCTGTATTTTAAAAATTATCCTTACCAAAGTGAAGGCTGTTATCTTTAGGTTGGTTTTGTTTCATTTTTTGTTTCATTTCTGAATTAAGTAGCATGTGAGCTTCAAGTCTGTTAACCATGACCCAAGAGATTTGGTTATAAGGATTGGGGGGTAGCCATTAAATCATTACAATGAAATTTGAATTCAAAGCAGGTGGTACATTTCAAGGTAGGTGGTATTTGAATTGCAGGTGGTATTTGAATTTTCTAAGACCAGCTCTAGAAGCAAAGGCTATACCACTCAGCTCTATTTGTCGTTACCTAGAAAGGCTTTGTTTTGAATTTCTATGATATCTGATTCAAGTCTGGGTTTTCATGTGTTCTTTTTACCCCCTCCTCCCTAAAAACTTATTTTAGGTGCAATTCTTTTCTTAAAATGGGCCAATTTAGTAAGTTTGAACAATAATTCTACATCGTTCTTCCACTTCTACTTCCTTAGACTGTTGGGAGAAAGGGAAGGGGCCATTAGTTGAGTAAACACTACTTTTTAGAAATCATACCCATGGGCAGTGTTTCACAATTTTGTTGTTAGGTCTTTTGTTTGAAATGTGGGATGCAAATCTGGTTTTGTGGTTCTGTTTATTCAGTAAATACTCAGTTCATCATTACTGGACACCTACTGTCTAGGAGGCAGCATGCTGAGGGCTTGGAGCAATACCAGAAGCTAAGGAAGACAGTAATCTTGGGATGTTTGATCAACACAGAGAGATGACGGAAAGGTAGTTTAGATTAAAGCAGGGAATGGGACTTGAATGCCAACTTAGGACGTTAAGAGTTAAAGTTTGTTGTTGTAATCAGAAAGGAAGCTGTGCCCAGATTACTTGGCACACATAATTCATAACGAGCATAACTGGGGGTCAGTGTTTGATTGAAGCGTCCGAGAAATGGACACATCCATGGCTTCTTGTGGGCATTTAGACTGGTGTTATTACATATTTAGGATTTTTTAGGAAGTGATAGGAACAAGGGCTTTCCAGGTAAAAGATTTAGCACACATAAACTTAGAAACATGTTTGAGAAACCAGTAGCCTAGTTTTACTGGATAGAGTGTGTGGTAGTATGTACAGGGATGTCCACTGAGATAAGCCTGCAAGGATACCAGGTTGGATCTAAAGCAGTGTCTTGAATGCCAGACTAAGAAGTTTGAAACTTGTTTGTAGTCTCTGCTAGGTCTTCATTTACCCTTGGTTAAATTAGACTGGTGTTAATGGGAATTAACATAAGAAGAGAAGCAGCTGAATTGTCAGCTTGGGCCTGAACAGTCAGGCTCTAGAATTGAACAGTAGAGTTTTTAAGACCAGTGTATTTCTCTTTATCTTTCATGCTTGGTATCTTGTGCCTAAATCAGAACATCAAGCTTTTTCTTTAGAGGTTTTCCTCCCTGTTGTATAGATTTGAGTAGGACTAAGAAGGCTGATGATGATTAAACCTGATTGTTTAACTTTATCTGTGTACTTCAGATAAAGAGTTACAAATGGGTTTAGCAGCTGTGGTCTGGAGGTACAAGTATTTACCTGGAAAATGAATATAAGCGAGTTTAGAAACAGTGCTGATCTTTTTTAATTTTAGATTTTAGATTTTACCTAAAGCCACTCAGTTACATAACTCAGAAACTAACAGTTGAAAGAAGGAATGGATATTATAGCAAGTGGGTCAGATATGTTTTGATTGAGTATAGAAATAAAGCATGCTATATAAACATGTTACAGTTCTTGCTAGTTTAAGATAACCTCTAGCTTAAAATCCTCAATAGCATCACTTAATTCAAGGCATAGTGGACCTTTCACCATGGACTAACCAGTGGCAACTAGTTATGATACTTGATCTTTTCTTTTCAAGCTCAAATCAAAGTAGCATACTCTATACTTTTTCTTCTAATTATAGCACTTGCTCTTCAATATGTATGAGAAATATTGTTTTCCTCTGACCTTCCTCCCTAATGCATTAGACTTCGTCCTTTCCAATATGGTGGCATTTCAGGATTAATTTGCAGTTTTAATGAATAAAGTTGATCTTTTTTATGCCCATGTTTTAATGAGTCATTTGATTTGTAGTGTTTTCTAATTTATACTGCAAACATCTTTTATTTACATTGTCTTTTAGTTTTTGACCTGGTTTTGGTGGTATTTTCTTACGTAGAAATTCTCTTTTAATCAAGTTCATCTGTTTTTCTTATGTGGTTTCTAA
>NW_011888822.1:4293283-4387502 GCF_000151845.1 Pteropus vampyrus | reverse complement strand
TGAGGTATATGTGTAACCGTGTTTAAATGGCTATATCTCAGTTAGGAGGTTTGGGTCATGACTGGATATAGAAACTCAGAAATGCCTTTTTCACATTAATAACAGAATAACACATCATCTTTGCATTCCTGGTTCTAATTTATTATGCCATATTATTTTTTTTTCCTTTCATGCTTTGAGGGATTTCGAAAATCCTGAGAGTCACCTGCTCCTTAAAAGTTAAATGGAAGGAAACTGGGGATTAGTCAAGTCATTCTCCCCGCTTCCTCTTCCCCCACCCTTGCCTCCTCTGCAGCTGATAAATCTTATTTTCCTTATGTCTATTATTTTTCTAACTCATTGTTTTTCTCTGATCACTTCTATAGCTCTAAAGACTTGGCTATGAATGGTTTTATTCTTTGACATCTACGCCCCATCTGAGTGAACTTCTAGGGTCATGTTTATTCTGGTAGACGACTTAATCTTTGGGGATAATCCTATAATACACCAGGGAAGATCTTCTCAACTACTGCATATTCAATAGCTGAGGATCCAGGGAAACTAAATGTTACCTTGAAAGACAATTAAATCATGTATTTAGTGCAGTTTATACTTTTGTAAAGTTCCTGTATAAGGCTAATGCTAATGGCTTTTTTTTTCTCTCAATTAGGGAACTCTCCAGATTTATTGCTGCTGGGAGACTACACTGCAAAATAGATAAAGTGAATGAAATAGTGGAAACCAACAGGTACTCTTAAGTTTGTGTATCATTTGTAATACTGCTCAGAATAAGGGATATTCTTAAGTGCCTTTTTTTAAAAGTAGGTCAGCTATTGTAATGGAGTAATGTGACTGGTAAATAATTCTTTTTTTTTTTTCTTGAATTTATTTATAGACCTGATAGCAAGAACTGGCAGTACCAAGAAACTATCAAGAAAGGAGATCTGCTGCTAAACAGAGTTCAGAAACTTTCCAGAGTAATTAATATGTAAAACTATGTAAACAAAGGATTTCCTTTAGAGATAATTATTTCGAATTTTTATAGCTTACTCACTATGTGCCCAGTTCACTTGTATAAAATAAATACTGCATCGTTTCTTTCAATTTACTTTTTTCTTAAACATATCTACATTCTGGATGGGGTCCATTAATGTTAAAATAATATCACTTTTATGTCATTGAACATTTGTGGTTTATGGTGTAATGGTTATAATTAGAGACCATAGTACCTGAGTTCAAATCCTGACTGCCTCATCAGTAAAATAGGGATTAATAATACAAGCCCATCATTTCTTTCCTTTAGGCCTTCCAAATTTTAGAAGAGTAGTACGTGCTACATATAGTAGGTCAAAATTAAACATGGTGTCTCCCATTTAGTACCAAAAGACAGATGATACATGTATCATAAGCTTTCCCTTAGAAACAGATAACTATAGAAGACAGAAAGTTACTCTTTTTAGGAGACTGCCATAATCCTGGATTACGAAATCTACCAAGGCTAATATTAGTAAACATGGGTGTAAACATGGGTGTATGGGTATTGGCAAAGGGAATCTTTTTTTTTTTCCCCTTAACAAACAGAACCAAAGTTGTTTCTTGTTTTTCTCCTGATTGTTACATAAACTCATTCAGATGGGGATGAGTGTATGAAGAAACAAATATAAAACCTGATAAAGGAGAGCGTGAAATAGGGCATGAAGGGCTATCTTCTATGGGATTCCATAGAAGGCCTCTCTAGTAAGGTGATATTTAAATAAAAAAAGAGGGAGAGACCGTGCAAATATCTAGGGGAAGAGATGAAAAGTCCCTGGAGGTTTTAATGACCTGATTTGACTTTTTAAGTGTCACTGTGGCACTCAGCTGGATGAGATGCCAGATAATGGTGGCATGGACTACAGAGGCAGCCAGATTTGCTAAAAGATTAGAATGAGAGAGAAGATGAGAAAATGAGTCAAGGATGGACTCGGGCTTCTGAACGGTGACCTTGGCAAGAGCAGTTCTGGTAGAGGTGTGTTAAAAAAAGAATGGGAAATGACATTTTATTGTAAAAGGAAGGAGAAGTATGAGGCTTTGTGTGCGTAACAACATGTTTATATGTTGATGGGAGTGATTAACAGGAGAAAACATGATCTCAATCGACTGAAAATAATTCGATAAAATTCAGCATTTATTTGTGATAAAAATTTGAGTAAACTAGGAATAATAATAGGTTAGGAAATCCTGCCCTGTCGCAAATAAGGCACTTAATGGCCAGGAATTAGCGTTACCTTAAAAGTCAAGACAGTGCTTGTCATCGAGTAGAGAACTGAAAGGGGCCATTGACTACTTTCCAAGGAAGGCAGTGTGACCAGAGCTGTGCTTTGAAAGGAGTTTCCTGCAGGCAGTGTATGGTGGATGAGAGGCTATTAAAACGCTGGATAGGCCTAAAGCATTTGGGAATATCCACTTACAGATTTCTAAAAGCGCTTATTTATGAAACCTATTAACAATGATCACTATAATTTCTTGAAGAAATCGTGACTCTACATACCCTTAAAACCCAGGATCCTGAGAATCCAGTGCAATCAACATACAGTCATTGCAAATTTACTCTGTTCCTTGTGTCCATTTAAAAATTAGTAGAATTCTGCTTTTAGCAAATTGACTCACTGCAATTCATGCTAGAGGGGAATAATCGTAGGATTAAAATGTCAGTCACCTGATAAAACCCTTTCCCTCAACTTCCACCTATAAAACCACTTGGGTTTAAATGATCACAGAGCAACTATGGCTTCTCAATCAAGGCTTAGGTTTACTCTTTGGGCTAGAGAAGAGGGAGACCTCAAAACACTTCTTAAAATGTACTTGATTTTCTTTCACCATTTTGGCCCAACTACCTAAAATTAGGTGAGGATGACAAGTGATGCTAAAGAAACAAATACCATCCATTCCCAGTGTAAGATGGGGAAACTGAAAAACCCCAGACTACTGATAAAAGCCAAGTAGAATAACTTACTTTAGGAAGTAAAAAATATAATTTTGAAGAGAGGGAGTCTATTTTTTCTTCTTTTTCTGAAAAGTAATATCTACTCATTGCAAAAGAAATTTAAGCAGCTAAAGTGGAATTGCCTTGAAATTCTACACTGCAGATAGCTACTGTTAACATTTTGATGAATATTATCCATGTTTCATCCCATGCACATGTTATTTTTAATAGAGAATTTGAGTATTATATACTGTTTAGGAGTTTTTATGACAGATCCCAGTGGAACACTTAAGTCTCGAAGTATCAGTTTGGAGGTGAAAATAAAATTGGAATCCAACATATCTTTTTAAATGAGGCCATATGGTATAGGAGAAATAGCACTGGACACTGAAGCTAGAAAAACCAAGTTCTGTTCCCAGCACCCCTCACACCAGCCATCTGATTTTGGGAGAAATTACTCCCTCTGAGCCTGTTTCCTTGTCTGTAGAGTAGAAAACCAAGCTTAGGAGGTTTAGTTGAAAATACCACAAACTAAAGCAGCAGTATATTAAAACATTTTTTAGTACGTTAATGAGTTAGTAGAAAGCTCCTCTCATATAAAGATGACTAAATTGGGCCACCTTCACTAACTAGGATAAACCAAGAATTTTAGAATATTTTTGTATTTTATTCATTAAATTGATTTTTTAAAACAAACATGTTTATTGTGTAGTAAGACTAGATAGAATACTAATTTCAAACCTTGATTCTCAGCTTTTTGGCCAGTTAGAGTATTTTAAATCTGGTAAAAGGCTCGTCAAGGAAATTTTAGGTCCAGACCCTCTCTTCTCACAGTTGGAGATACAAAAAAGACACGGAAAATTAAGCAAGTCAGGACGGCAAAGGAGGCTTCTTGATGCTACAAAATAGCAGATGGGTCACCTATAGGCTGTAACTGCCCCACCCCCAAGATGTATTGTCAAGAATATAATTTATGCTCACCATATAAACGTTTAAAGAATTCAAAAATCACTTATCTAGAAAAATGGACAGATGAAGCTAACTGGGCTCACATTCCCAGTTAAGCTAAATGGCTGGCATATATTCTCCAGCATGGCCCAAATCACTCTGCCGGGCCTGTTAACTTATGCCACCTGCCTGGCCCCACTGGTATTTGAGTTTGTTGTCCCTGCACTTCTCCCCGTGTACACGGCTGATGGTCGGCCTCTGCATTAATCATCTAGGAGAATCTATCTAAAGAATTCTTAACCATCATTCTAGTTTTGGTAGCTTCCATTTATGTAGCTTTTTTTTTTTTTTTTAGTCTTGATTTAATTTTCTGTTTTTAGTTGTGAAGGCCCACAATATAAAAATAAGATTATCAAATGATAATTTTATTTGCTAAGTGACAGAGCTAAAACACTTCATTGTGTTTAGTTGCTTTTCAATATTGGTGAATTTTTTTTAAATCAAGGTTAGAAACTTAGTCTTGTCACTTTTATCAACGCTAGTCTCTATTATGGAGTCACCAGAATGAACTGTCTTTTGTGATTATTTTTTAAACCTTAATGCCAATTTCTCTTATCGGTAAAATTTGATTGCATATAAATTTTATCTATTTAATAAGAGATAAATATATAAAGGCTATGTCAAATTATAGTAATTATTTCCTATATTAGAAATATTAGCGTTAGGTCAGTTTTTAATGTACTAACTAGCAATCTTTTAGGAATGGAAATACTGTCTCTAAAAACCAATTTTTGTTATTATCTGCACCAAACTTTACCTGACCCAAATGACTAAAAGGATACTTATCTCATTTGTTCCCTGAGCACAAGCACTGCAATGCACTTATGATTTTATGACTGAACACAGTTAGTCCTTAGCAGCCTGACAAGGCATTAATAGTAATTGATTAATAGGTTACTGATCATTAGCAAATCAGTTGCATAATTCTGAGTTAATCCTTGATGCTGTTTTTAATCTTTATTTTTTTATAGAGGATTAATAGCCAATACTTGAAATATTATTTTCCCCCATGATTATGGGATAAGGGTGGGGATGGGGGGACTGTGGTAATTCCTCACTAATTGCTATCAAGCTTGAAATTGTTAATAACAAAACTTCAAATCTCCATAATGACAATGGAGGAGTGAAGTTGAATCCTTATCTGGAAAAGATGAAATGATCTAATAATTACTGGTTTTCGTTTCAAAGCTATAGAATCACAAGTTTTTATTATTGTGTTTCTCGAGACCTACAAAGGATATCAAGAATTTGTAGCAGTTTGTCCAAGCTATTGTAACCTCGAAGTACATGGTAAAGGGGGGAGGACTTTACTGCTTATCATTCAGAAATCCATAATTTTCCCTGTGCAGACTGGATGTTAGAAATAAAAGGGACAATTTGCCATGATCAGCCTTTGATTCATACATCTTGCTTGAGACTGCCTTGGGAAAGTGACCAAAACTGCCAGTAGGTGGTGTCCTGACAACTTTGCCAACCCTCTCTTTTAGAGGTTACCAGAGACCTTTTCCCAAACATCTGTGCAATTAGTAGAATATCAATATTGATAAACCTACTCTTGGTTTTTGAGGACTCTGCTTTTCTTGAAACCCTCTGGATTAGAGGTTGTTTGTTCATACATACCTCAGGAAGTTGGTGCCAGGAAGAAGTCATTTCCTAGTCGCTTGCTGTCCTGGTCATTGTGTTTTTACCCTCATTCAAAATGTCTTTGAAGCTGCTTACCACCCAGCAATACCACCAACTCACTGTGTCCACTGCCTTCAGACCTTCAAGTTACAACATCCCGTGCCATTTACTCTGGACCTGAGCAGCTGGCTCCATCTTCCTCTCAACCCCGATTTGAACTGGATAACCTTATATAATAAAACCCTAGCTTCACGGTTCCTGAGCATTAACTCTGGGGCTCTTTTACTTCACACCACTTCCATCCACTGCCGTGGTCTCACCCAGGACCCAGGAATCACAAGCACCTCTGAACAGCTTTGCTTTTGAAAATGAAACCTGGAATTCCACTTCAACTCTATTATCTGATTTCTCTGTTCTGACTTATTCCTAAAAGTGCTTATGCCACTGTCATAATTCTGGTTCCTGGACCTGCCTTGTATGTGAGCCCCTCTTCACTACTGGCCATTTTGAATTGAACATGGTGGACTTTTCTCTGTAACCTTGAACAAGTCAATTTGTCTAATCATAGACAAATTACCTGGAAGAAGGATCATAAGACTTAACAAGAAGGTAATTACAAATAAAATGTCTTGAGAGTGCCTGCATAGGTGGTACTTGGAAGCTTCCAGTTCTCTTCCTTGAATACCCAATCTAGGCAATCATCAATCACTTAGCTACACCCTCACATAAACTCCTTAATTCTTTGACAATCTTCGTACGCGAGTTCTAACTTTTCTACTCAACCAATCCTGCAGAAAAGGAGAAAAAAAAAATGTTACCTAAGTGTGTTGATAATTATGATGTAGTCAACTGTCTAAACTTCTAACTAAACCATCTCAACTTCCTTCTCTGCCTTCCCTGATCTAATTTTTCACTCTAAAATACCGATTCTCCAGCTGTCTTCACCAAAATACTCTCTCCTTCACGTTTTCGTCTTGGGCTTTCTTCTCTCTGGGCCATGGAGGATAGGCTTCTTCAAGTTTATGAAATCCTGGAAATGGAATATAAAATGTGGTGTGCCTGTGGCTGTAACGAAGTCCAAGGTTGTACCACTCACTACACAACAGCCAATAAGAGTGACAAGGTGTTGGGGCAAGGAAAACGACATTATTCAGAAAGCCAGCAAGCTGATTAGATGGCAAACTAGTGTCCTAAAGAACCATCTTAACAAAGTACAGAATTCACACATTTTTTATGTCAAAGGAATGGGGGGGAAGTGGGAGGGGCGAGAGGTGATTGATAACCACAGATATCTGGGCACCAGCAGGGGTCCGAGCAAGATTGTGTAACTTCTTTGTTGTCTGTTGACTCTAGTTGATGTGAACCTGGTCACGAGGTTCCTGCAAATCTTTGATAAACAATCGTTATTTTTTACATACTTCCCTTATCTCCTTGGGATAGACACTTTCTGGTAAGGGGCTGATTTTGGTAAAACTCAAGCTGCAAGCGGATTTCCTCTGATGATTAGTATGTCTCTATGCAAGACTAAGCAGAAGCTATAAACCTGAGGACCATGGGAACAAAGCAGGCTTGAACAAGATGGAGTCAGACCAAGCACTTCATTCTGTTACATGCTTTTTGTCAGAGAATCTGTAACTTTTTCATGTGATTCTC
The DNA here is from genome assembly GCF_000151845.1 of Pteropus vampyrus. Taxonomy (NCBI): domain Eukaryota; kingdom Metazoa; phylum Chordata; class Mammalia; order Chiroptera; family Pteropodidae; genus Pteropus; species Pteropus vampyrus. The sequence continues at coordinate 4,380,274 of NW_011888822.1, read as the reverse complement.
AGGGTCTGTGACAGAATAAAAAAGGTTGGGAACCACTGATATGACAGCCCAGAATTCACAGCCTGGCAATGCCACCTACTATTCGTGGGACTCTAGGCAATATACCTAACTTCCTTAGAAGATCATCAGTATGACTAGGATCAAACTATCTTCTTTCTAGGGGCTTTGTGAGAGAATGCATCTAAGATGCTTGTTATAGTATCTGGCATGTTAGGCACTCAACTAGATAAGTAATATTTTAACAATAATAAGCCAAATCTGATAGCTACCTATGTGAATTTAACCACTCCCATCTAAAAGTGAAAGACAACCCTCCACACTTCAAACCTCTCTCTAAAGCTCCATCCAGACTGAACATACAGACACTGGTTACTAAATTTCAATTACCCACCAGTAGCTCAAGTTCAGGTGGGGTTTTTTTTGTGTGTGTGTGTTTTTTATGTTATTTACATTGTTTTTCCTTCTTTGACACCATATCATATGTCACTTTAAGCTCATCAACCAGTCTGGCCAGGGTAAAAATCTGTAAGTTATTTTTGAGACTCGCTCTTCCCTTTAATGTTCAACTTGATTAGACCTTAAGGTCTATTGAGTCTACTTTTAAAAGATCTCTGCAATCAGTCCCCTCTTTGTCCCCATGGTCACCACCTTAATTTGGAAATTTAGTAACTTTTTACCTGGATTATTACAACAGTTTTGTAACTTTTTTTTGTCCCAAGGTTCTCACCTGTCCATTCTGCCCTCCATAAGTGATTGGAGGGCCCAATGTGATGGGGATTTTAAAAAGTATTAAATTATGTGTTTGATGCTCTCCTTTTCTCTGAAATCTTTTTGTTGACAGTCTCACCCTACCCTGTTAGAGATATTCTGTTAGTGTGTCTTTGGTCCATTGGCTTTGGTTGTGAAAATGAGGATAACAGATACTAGGAATTATGGCCTTACAAGCTGAAAAACTAATGAACTCCCATTAGCAACAGGGGCAAGAGTTTCTTACTTGAAAGAGGTGACTGATAAAGAGTAGAAAGTGGGGTAAGAAGGGGGAAGAACTTAGGTTTGTTTTAGCGGGGGAGCTTTTTGATTAGGACTTGAGAAAAGGGTAAAGACAAGTTTGAAGCAAAAAAGAGTGAACATGCAAGAAAAAGGGAAAGAGATTTAAGAGCTTTGATTTTCCTGAGTCTCCATTAAGGATCTGAATGGCTTTTACTTTTGGCAGCTGTTACCATGCCAAGGCTGGATCATGAAAATCTCTGGGCTCTGATATACTTGGTTAGGTCATACGTTCCTGAAGATGAAGGCCCCATGACATTTCTTCACACCTTGCTGGGTTTGCTGTTCCCTTTGCCTAGAATGACCTTAGCCTGCCTTTCTCCAGGTGAATTCCCAGTACATCAAGATGCCAAACTGCCAAACCCCCTTCCTTGAATTGGGAGTCTCTCACTATCCACAGCCAGGTCACCTGCAAGGAAAGGGAAGTTTTTAAGAAGGCAAGAGATTGAGCAGTTGAACCTTTTCCTGGGAAGTTTAAGGGGGACACCCAAGGTGAAAGGAGTTATCCACAGAAAGCTTCTTAGGAACGAACTTGAGTAGCTCTAGGAACGAACTTGAGTAGCTGCTTGGTCTAGGAGGGAATGGGAAGTCCATGGGGCACTGGGGGTAGAAGCCAGCCTGACTCTCATGTCAGACACAGACATTTTCTCTAAAACATAAATCAGTTGCTTCCCTTATTTTAAGCAACAAAAAAAATTTATAATTTTTTAGAACGATTTCTTTGCAAATGATAAAACTGGCCACATGTCTAGAGATAAAAAATTGTTCTCTTCTGAATAATACTAAAACATATTTGTATTGCCAATAAAAGAGGTATATAAAAGCAAGGACGAGATCAGATCAGCTCGGGATAAAACACTTATCTCTAACCAAAACTGACAGTGTGCTATCAAAGTAACATATTAAGCAATTAAAGTAGAATGTTTCTCAATCCAAAAGCTGTCCTTTGTTGACAAACCTGTAGGGCAGGAATGCGGTAGTGTTCACTGTTAACACAATTATTAATTTATCCATGGCAAAGCTTTGCGCCTGAGAATGGAAACATCCTAAGCCCTTAGAAGTATTTAGCTCGCACAGAAGGGACACTAAAGGAAGGTGCTTCACAAAGGGTGTCTGATACCAAAAATGAATAAAAGTCCGACTAGATTGAAAGGGGCTTAGTATCAGAATGAGGCAGAAACATGTAAAATAGTTCATGCAGCCAACCTTATTTATTGAGAAGTCCTAATTTTATTGCCTGTTTAGTAACATGTTTGTTCAACAAACTAATTTTTCATAAAGCGAAGCACAACTTTTTCTTATAAATAGTATAAATTATTTTATTTACAGAAACTTGTTACAAAACAAATAGACTATATATTTCTTCTCTTTTAAATATCCAAAGTAATTTTCTATCCCTTGACATTTGTTCATGTTCTATACAGCAGCCAACACAAAGTCCAGCTGAGATGCTCTTGATTATGTGTACAAATTATCAAACTATTCACACATTTTAACACAGGAGATTGCTTTCATAACCAAGCTCAAAAAAAAACAGCAAAATGCTTTCAAGCCCCTACATTCACACTGACAGTATGTAGTGCTCATTTAAATGATCTGAAAATGTAAAATGTTTTGCACAAAATATAAAAATGGTTATTTTCGTCTAAACAACTGAGACTTTTAACAATCATTTTCCAAAGCCCAACATTTCCCCCCCAGGACAGAACGAGAGATATTAATAAATTCCTTGGCAACAGAACTCTTGCAGGAAGACAGCTGCCTTTATAAATTACATTTTTTCAAATTATACATTTTTCAATCTTCTCAGAGGTACTTTGTATATTTTTGGAATATAAAATATTTTAAATATTCTATTTTAAACTCTGTATTTGATGAGTGAATAACAAAATGGACACATCATGTAAGTTGCTGGCTGACAAAAAGATGTGTAACCCTTGGTGCCGCTAGGCAACCCATCACCAGTTGAATTACTGTGAAGCAAAAAGTCTTAATTTTAAAATACTTTATAAAATTACCAGCAATTGGTGGTTTTCAACTCCTCCCCTAAAATTTTAGAAACAGTATTTAGGTGGAAAAAGCAAACTCCAAAAGTTCAACTGAACATTCAAGTCTTTTTAAAGAGAATCAGTCTAAGCTTAAAACTAGGTTCAGGCACTTTCAGTTTTTTTTCCCATTAGTTTTAAACCACATCACATAACAACACACATGTGCTCAGAGAGTACACATACAAACACACAGGCGCATGCGTGCACACGTGCACAGGTGCACACGCACACACTCTCATACATAAAACATAACAAAAGAAAAGCAGTGTGTCACTTAGTTACACATAGTCTATCGGGAAACCAGGCAACTAGGGAGAAGCAATGCCCACTTCGTCTGCACGAATCCACTCCCGAGACATTAAAAGGGACAAAACGACTTTCACAGGACAGAGGCATCCCTTAAACTGTAAAGGAGGCAGGTTCTAGAACTATTGGCTTGGCAGTGAACCACTTCAAATTATAAAAAGGTATTTACTTTTATTAATTAATAAATAAATACTAGATGATCTCAATTGTACCAAAACAGGATATCAGAAAAAAAGACCTGTGCAAAAATACATATTTAAATATGTACAATTCATTTTTAACAAAATATGTCTTCTGAAATAGGGATACTTCCATATTTATAATAGAACAAGAAATTCCAAAATAAAGGTACAAAAGTAGGTTTCGTATAATTCTTTGTTCATCATTGCAGCACTTTTTTTCTTTTAGGTTAAGAAAACTGCAGGAGTTGACATGAAATTCTATTGGAAAGAATATAAAAATTATCTTGGTTTTAAATTGATACCAAAGTCTGTCTACAAACAACCTATCCACTGCAAATTTGGTTTTTCAAGCTAATTTAGTTCAAAAAAATACTTGTACTCCCGTGTTTTAAATGGTCTTAATTGTTCATCATAATAAAAAGCAGTTGTAGGAGAAAATGAAATATTTGAACAACAGTCTAAAATTTAATAGCACTGTTTAGAATATTTGTTTGTGGCAGGCAGAATCCAAAATGGCTAATTTCCTAATCCCGATGCTCTTTGTACTACCGGGAGACATAATGAAATTCAATTAAAATCTCAGTCTAAGAAGTCAAATGATCAACACTTGCTAATCTAGGTATATCTACATTATTCTGAATCAACTTACTATCGAGGATCCTATTCACATCTTTTGGAACAACATGATCTGTCTATAAATTCCATCGCTAAAAGCGACTTTATTTATAACCATCAAGTCCCCTTGGCTTTGAAAATAAATTCTACCCATACCCCATTGCACTTGTCACCAAGGAATCAACTTAGTACGTTCTGATTCTCTCTCACCTCCTGTCCCTCCCTCCACTGGGCTGGAACAACCAGACTGATTTCTCCTAACTACATCAAACTGGCCCATCCATGCTCTCTCTTTACTACGCTCTCCTATAGTATCATTTAAAAAACATTTACTGATTGATTGCATAAGAGGTGAACAAGATACTGTTCTCCCCTTGCTTTTTAAAAAGATCAACATTTTACACGTTTACAGCTAAAGTATCTGCATAAAGTTTTTGTTTCCTTACATAATCATTGTGTAGCAATTCACATTATTAGGCTGGTAACCAAGAATTTATTCATTCTACCTGTTGTTGACTTAAAATTCCCTGAAACGGAAGTAACCCAAGAATGGCAGAGAAGAAAGGATGCGCTGACTGGCTCTGCCTGGCCCTGCCCAGGGCAGTGATCAGTGGGAAATTTACCCTGTGTTCAGCAACTTTTTGTGTTCTTCTAAGCATATGTGCCTGGTTCTTGTTTCAGGAGCTGTGGTGGTGGAATCACCTGTTAAAAAACTTTAACTTATCCCTCAAATTCCATGGCACCTTCTCAAGCAATGATGTTTTAAAAGATTAAGCTCTTTCTTTTCGGTTAGGGTACCAGAAAAAATATCCTGGAGGGTTTCCAAAACTCTCTCAGGAAGATGGATGGCATTAATCCCAAGAGAAGACGGTGTGCTGGGGGAATACTATACATGGGTCCCGTCATCTCTGCATGGGTACGTGTACACTTTCACCATGTCTGCTCCCTGGATGCCTGCTCCCTATATCCCAGTGGCATTCAAAGAAACATCTGTAATGGCAGGAGGGAAAGTGCACACACATAGTATGGGGAGTGCTCGAAGTGGAAATTTCATACTTAGTCCCAGGACAGTATACAAAGAGGAAACTGAGGGCAATGCAGAGGGTGCCTTGGAAACATTTAAATATATCAATGACTTTGCGAATGACAGTTTCGGCTGCATCCTGATAATTTCACTTTACAAAGGCAATTTTTTGAAAACAGATGACTGGGCAGGACAACCAACCCAATCTGCCACAGTTTAACATGAAGACTTAAAGGATAAAAAAATTCTTTCTCTTTGGAAATCTTGGAAAAAAATTTCCCCAGTGATTTTATCCACCACTCCCCACTCACCAAAATTTGGTTTTTCATTATCAAAACTAGTTTGCATTTGCATTTTCTTAAAAAAAAAAAAAATCACAAAGAACTGCTTTTGTACCACGAAAAAGTAAACCTCTAAAATGGCATATACTTGCTCTCTGGGCATCGATGGCTTTAAACCAGTTTGTAAGTTAGAATCTTCTGACAGCTTCTTATTCCAAATTACTTGTAAAATGCTGGGCAAAATACAGGCAATCTTGTCATGGTGCCTTGAGCTAATGTCTATATTCCATTCTTGGAATGTTGCTATAAAAACCTAATGACAGATCCCCTTCTCCAGAGGGTTGTTCAAGGTATAGCTCTGTCTCTCCTCTGGAAGGGGTCTCCAGTTAAGGTGCCTAACTGCTAGAGAGTGACCTGCAGAAGACAGTGTAAAAAAGAACTGGGGCAGGGAGAGGGGGGAGGGAGGAAAAGTCTACAGTAATGTTCTCGTCAAAACATTCTTTCACCCAGCCAATCTACTCGAAGAGTGGCTCTGTGATATACTGCAAGTTAAAAACAAAACAAAACAAAACAAAAACTTCTCACAGATTGGTAGCAAGCAGTCCAGGCCACTTTAACACTGATAGAAGCAATTCGGTGGCCGAACTTGATCCAGTGTCCTTTACGAGTACTCACTGCTACAGACATAGCTTCAGGGAAATCCTCGTTAAAACAACAGCCCGGCAGATTTATACCCTTGAGGCCCACAGGAGGTTGGGAAAACAGACTCAAAGGCATCTTGGAGTCCAGAGTGCTGAGTGGAGGTGTAACTTGTCGTCAAAAGTGTCCAGATTATTCCTCCCCGTGCTATTTTCAGCTGTCAGGGACGTGCTTTTGGCTTTCAAAAAAGAGGGGGGTGGGGAAACAATGAAAGAGTAAGTAAGTGGTTGTATACTGCACTACCCCTGATGCTAAACAAGAATATTTCAAAAGCCACATGCCACTCCAGTCTTCATCGACTGGGAGATGCCAGAAGCGGTCAGCTATAGAAGTTAGCCTTAGCTTTCAAAAGCCTTCACTGCTCTGGGGCACAATCATTCGAAAAGCCTGACTTTTAGAAAAATTGTCTAGAGGAGATACAGGCTGGGTTTCTAGCTTAGAGAAAAGGCTCACATTTGCCTGTTGGTTTTATTTACTGATTTTTTTCCTTGAAGGTATTCCGGGTTGTCAAATGAACACTGAACAAGGTCAAATGGGCTAGCACACACAGGTGTGACAACTCACACCCAAGGCAGTGCCCATGCTGGGGGAGAGGGAACTCCACCTTCAAAGACTAGGGTGGGTTATCCAGCCCCATCTCCTAGGCTTCCCTACTTGTCCCATTGCAGTTCCTTGTTTATGAGGCTTCAACCAGCTCAGTTATCTATTTTAAAGTCAGCTCCACGAGAAACAGCGTGTTGAGGTCCCTACTTTTCTAAAAGCAACATTTTTTAAAGCATTTTGGAGTCATGGGTCCCTTTGAGATTTGTTTGAAAGCTATATGATCCCCCTTACAGTAAATTAGCATAGAAATAAAGACATACAACATTTTCAGGGGGTTCACCGATCCTCTAATCTCCAGGCATGGGATCCCCTAGGATTTGTGCAGCATAATAAAAAGTATTCTGCTGAACAGAGGAAATCATTCTCAAATATAAACTGAAGTTGAAAGTAATTTGAAGGAAAAGAAGACAAACTTAGGCTGATTATCCTAATGGGACATAGTCCCCCTACCCCAGATGGTTGAAATTAGAGGTGGCAAACTGGTGGCTCATGAGCCAGAACAAACTTAGCCAGTGTGGGCAATATTAGATTAAACACTTAAGACACAACAAAAAACTGCATAGCTTTAAAAGCGGCCAAATTCCTCATGCAAGTCCAGATCTGCAGTTTCCCTCTGAAAATGGTAACAAGTTTCTGGGAGCAGCTGCTCCATGTAGATGGGGCTTCCACTTGCCAGTTTTCCACAGGCACTTTACTGTCTGCTGCGCCTGCCCATCCTCTTCCTCTCCTTTCTGTTACCTGCGGGCAGTGAGGTCTGCAGCCACGTCTACGTGAAGACAGAGTGCGCACAGTAATACAAATGTGGGCACCACAACACAATGGACCGTCCTTCCAGCAGGGTTCATGCAGAATCAGGAAAATACACTCAGAAGGGCTTTTTGAAGGATGGGTATACCATTTCTTGAGGTGTCTGCCCTACATTTTTATGGTTATAAACTATATGAGTTAACTACAAACTGAGAGTAAAAGTGCATTTTCACTTGCCCAGAAGCCCGTGCTCAAAGAGCCACACAATATACAAATAATCCATGTATTTGAGGCTAAGAATTTAAGTAGCTGCTATTTAAATGGCTAATTATTTCCCTCATACCTTTGGTACTGGGTATTAATTCACACAGATATTGGAGGGAAATTACATCACAGTAAGAAACTTCTTGGTATTTTCTGAAAAAGTCCTAACCTGGCCTTTGAGTTAGGTTCTGTAGACGAAGAAGGAAACAACAAACAAACAAACAATAAACAAACAAAAAAGAGCCTCACATTTCAAATCAGGGCTTTTGGGTGATGCTGCTGAAATTCCTGTTCGTAAGCAAGGTGAGGAGACATCCTGATGAATGAAATAACAAGATGAGAGATGAGCTGGAAGTCAGAGCAAAGGAAGCTGGAAGAAATGGCTAAAAGATAGAAGATCAGGAGAAAACAGTAACGGGCAGAAGGCTGGGGATAAGACAGATACAGCATGAAAGAGAAAATCACGGTCAATTAGCAGTCTGACACTCAGTCACATCTCTACCAATGCGCCCACGTTCAGATTTTTTTAAGAGAGATTTCAGTCATCTGCCATGCCTATACTTAATGCTGTTTCTCCACCTTTCTGGAAAACAGGGAGGAGAAAACATAAGGTGAGAGTCAACCAGAAAATCTAAAATTCTTTGATGAAAACATATTAAAAGCTCTTTTAAAAATTTAAATCATCTCTTTCTACATCAGTTTGATTTTAGCCCTAGCTTTCTTCAGAGGAACATACTAGGGAACTGTTCTCCAGGAAATGGCCTGCTTCCTTCCTGAACAGCATCACAGGACACACACTGTCCACCCAAGACTACACTCGTTGGCTACGGAGAGGGTTTTGCGGTCACGCAGGATGGTCTCCACAGCCCTATCTGCTAAATGCACTTCCGTGATTTCCTTACCCAGGAGCATCTTCCAAATCATCAGAAATTCTGGCAGAGAGGAGCCTGTTTTACCCTCATACAGCCATGAAATCTTGCTTTTCTTAAAAGATACCAGAAAGCTGGACATCTGTTTAAAGGCAAACCAACAAAACCAGCCATACAGATGTCCAAGCTGTGAAAGATCTGAAGGAGAGGAAATGGGCATCCCCACAGGGCTCACAGTCCATTTCCTACCTGATGAAGGAGGGAACTGTTCGTCAGTCCTTGTGCCCCGGGGCTGGTGCCCGTGTATTTCACATGGACGTTGTTCATGGCTGGCAATTTGGCAACCTTTGTGGGTTTACTGCTGCTGTTGTTGATGCTGCTGGAGCTGGGCGAGCACTTTCTTTTCTTGCCTATGAGTTTGTCTAGAGGTGTGTGTGAGTGTGAATAACTGCCATAGGAGTTGACAGGCAGTTCGCTGGACTGGTGAATGAACGGGCCAAGAGAAAGCGTGGAATCGCCACTGTTCACCATCACACTCATCCTCTTGATGGATTCAGCAGGGCTCCCTCCGGGGGGCCCTCTCCCTGACTGGTCGTGCCGGACACTCACTGAGTTCGCTTTATTCACCACACAGTTGAGGCTAATGCCATGGGAAGATGTTACTGCTGAGGGGTAGGTAGGCCCAGAGTGAGCCACACAGTTTTTCCTAAAAGACTCCATGGAATGAGAAGAAGAACAGGAGGAAGAGGAGGAGGAGGAAGAGTGGACTAACAGTGGAGAACTGGTTTTGCGTTTCTTTCCTGAGGTGCCGCTGGTACTGATACTGGTGTTGTGACAGTTAGTGCTGTTACCAGAAGACTCCTTGGGCCTTAAAGACTTGCTGGATTTCAACTTCTGAGGTTTCCTGGACATGGGGGAGGCGGGCACTGAGGAAAGGCCAGAGGGCGTGGAAGGGGATGAGGATGAAGAGGACACTTGTCTGGATTGCATACTGCACACAGGATCCATCGCCCCAGATGAGGCAGGCTGTGCATTTAGTGTGGTTCCATGAGCTGGTACCGATTTGCTATTTGGGGAGATGCAGGTGGACGAGAGGACTGGGGATGTAGACACGGTGGCCGCTGCCAGATAGCTGACCCCACATTGTGATGTCGGCACTGAGTTTGTCCGGTGAGGAACACGTGTGGAGGCAGGTGATGTGGTACTGGGCACTGGTGGGATTTTCCTGCATAAAAGGAGAAGGGAGTGAGTAACATTCACCACAGCCATTCATGGACACTTCCGGATGGACACCCCGTCTCCTCTGGCACTGAGAAGTACACCCCTGCCAGAGGGATCACTCCGAAATGCAGAAGCAATTCTGTTACTTCTCTCCTTCAAACTCTTTAATGCCTTTCCTGGGGCTCTCAGAATAATGGTCTGTAAGGCTCCATGTGCCTTGCCAGCTGCTACTGCCCCAGCTTCACACCGCGACCTCCCAAGCACCACCCCCAGCGCCCTGATTCCAGCTGTTCACGAACTTCCCTTAAGTTCTGAGAATAGGCCACGACATACGATATCTTCTGCCTGGAACACGGTCACCCTAACTTCTGCTCCTCCTTTAGTTTCAGTCCATTATCATTTCTTAGGAAATCTGTCCTGACCATCCTCACTGACTTAGTTCCCCATAGACTCACACCGCTTTGTCCCTGGACTTTGGAGGACTCAGCATGGTTTTAATGTGTGATTAATGTCTAACTTCTTTGCAAATGGAACAATCCACAGTTTATTTACCATCGTAGCACCAGTGCCTAGCACAGTGCCTGGAAGAGAAGGCACTCAAATGCTGAGAGAAAACATCAGTAAGGAAGAAGGAAGGGCACAGATAACTAATAACAAATGTTAAATCCTAACTATTGGCCTGAATGACTGTACAAGGGAATGAAGCCCCCACATCTCAGGGGATTTCCATAGTGCTGAAACAATGTATTCTGTTAATAATGTCTAGGCAAGGCATTTATTTGGAGATAGGGGAGTCATTAGTCAAATCAGGGAGGTCCCCTTTTTATTTTAGCTCTGATTTTAAAATGTGACAGCACCCAAATCTCAAAAACCCCTATGGACGGAATTAACACTGACATAGCAAAACAGAAAATGGCCTGACTGGAAGGCAAGAGTCAAGAATGCTCCGCTCCTAACTTTATGGGGCAGCTCCAGTGGATCCAGTCACCATGCCAGCTGGGACTCTAGTTCCTCATCTCAAGCGAGACTGCTGCCAAAGTGCTTTCCAGACGCGTTTTAAGAAGAACTATAGTTACTAATAAAGAGAATTAATTACAAGGTTTGTAGCAGCTTAAGAATTTCATTCAAGAGTATAGCTCTGGCCCTAAGTCAGTGCTTCTCAACTTTGGCTGCACATTACAATCACCTGTGGAGTTCTGGCTGCTCCCAGACTAACTATACCAGAATCCCTGGGGGGAGAAGGGGACTGACAATAATAATTTCTAAATCTCTCCAGGGGAGTCTAACATGAACCTAAGATTGAGAAGCTGAATTCTATCTATCCCTGTACTGCTCATGACATTACCTGAGAGACTAATTAGAAATGCAGAGTCCCTAGGCCTCACTCCAGACTTACTTCAACAGAATCTGTATCTCAACAAGACCCCCAGGTAAGTCGTGGGCACTGACACCTTGGAGGAGCCCTGCTCACTGGGTGCAGTGGCTTCTCATGGCCACCAGGTGGCTAATGACGACAGAGCCTAAAGACCAGGCTGCTGGACCTGAGTCCTGGAGAAAGAAAAAAGCATTGGGAGTCTACAGGTTGTGGATGTGGCTCTCTCTGGATGATATTACTAGTTCCTTTTTAAAAAGCTCTTCTAAGTCATTTATTAACTTTTGTATAAAGAAGGACAAGGAAAGAATATGTAGTCATACTGATCTACGTTTGCATAAATGAACTCTGTAAAGATATACAAGCAACTAAGAAAAATGCTTTCCTCTGGAGGGGCGGGGTAGGTGTGGGGGACGGGTGACTAAAATTTTTCTTGTATACCTCTTCATTCTCTTTTTTCACCTAAGTGAATTTATTACCAATCTAAAGAATTAAATTAAGAAAAAAAAAAAAACCTTAAAAACATCTTGATTACCATTCCAGCTCCTTAGAGGATATGGCATAGCGGTTCCAAATCAACAGCAGGCAATCAGTTTACATAAATCAGAGGTGCTTGGAAATGACCTTTGGGGTCACAGTCATGCTCCAGAGGAACTGCTGGTCTAATTTCACAGCTGTCCAGAGACTCCACACACTGAAGATGACTTATTTCACTGTCATACTCAAATCTCACCTCCTCTTACCCCCAAATTAACCTCAATAAGTAACTAAAGGGTAAGGGGCTGAGGAGTGCCACCCAAACTGGGACTCCTCCTAGAAGGGAGGACTTTGCCTGAGCCAGTAGGACAGGACGACCACTTTCAGTGTTTCCTTCAGTGCCACCTGCGAACAGTTCTCCTCTGGCTGAGAACTGCTGAGTGACTCCCAGCAAGTCTTGGCAGCTGCCCGAAAAGGCTGCCTGAGTCGAGGAGCACTTCCTCAAGCACCTGGCCTGGCACCTCTAAGTTCCTGTCTGACTGGGGCCTGTGAGCCAGCTCATCACTTGAGCAACCAGTCTAAATCTGCTGTATTGACTTTTTTTTTTTAAACCAAAGGTCATGTTAACAAAAAGGAATGGTTTCTTCCGAGCTGGAAGCAAGTGACTGATAAGGATAAGGCAGTCAGCCTTCGTCAGAAGAGAGAGAGACAGACAGACAGTGGACTCAATGTTGTTATCCTTCTTCAAAAGTTCACAGCACAAAGAGGAAAACCTCTCCACATAGGTCACTACAAACTGAAACCATCGTCACCCAAAGTGTTGACCATAAACCTCTTATCAATATAATGAAGACAAAACATTCTGAGGACCCTTCTAAACTCTTAGGAGTACCCTAAACTCACAGTTTAGTAAAAGTTCAATAAGCTCTCCAAGTCCTACTGGGTAGTCTGAAGAAGGAAGCTGAGATTTCATGTATTTGGGGGTTTTCTGAAATAGTGAGACCCTCCCCCCACCCCAAGAATCCTACAAACTGATGCCCTGAGTCTGCCTCTAGGAAGAGACAATAATGTTCCTTCACAAAGGAAGAGGAACCAAGAAGAAACATGGAACAGAAAAGCACAGTAACACTGCTCTGGCTCTGGTTTTCTAGGTGACTAATACAAGTCATATTAATGATCATGGAGACTGGTCTTTGCATGGTGGGCTTATCCAAAGCCTCTGACCAGCTTCCTCTGACTTTATTGGGAAACTAAGGAAAGGAGACAAGTGAATGTCCTGCCAGAGTCCATTCAGGGAGGCACTAGTGAATGATGCCCAAATGGAGGATGTGGGATGGCCTATGGATTACTGGACAGCCCCCTTTAGCAAAGCTCAATGTTTCCCCAAATAGGTACCACTAAATGCTGGTTCCCCAAGATGCTCTTCTAAAAGAGGTTCCCAAGTCAAAAGAGCCTGGGAGACATTCCACACTATAACATGATATCCCTTGCTTTAAGAGTTACAATGGAGAGTGACCATCAAAGGGTCCGAGAAGTCCTGCAGCAAGAAGAAAAACTATGGTACATCAGGAATGACTGAGCTAAACCTTTCTGGCCGCGGAACTCTTCTTCCACTTAAAATCCTGTTTGGGAAACACTAACATACAAAATGTCACACAAGATGACCATCTTATTCCAAATTTTAAATTGGAGGAGCACATCGCTCCTCTAAAACTCTCAGCAGCTCCCCACTGTACTCAGAATCCATTTCAGTGTCATGTAGTCCCTGCTGGCCTCTCGAATCTTATTTTATACCATGCTCACTTTCTTGCTCTTTCGCAAACAAACCACATTCTTTTCTGACTCAAGACCTTCAAACACATGGTTCTGTCTGGAACCCACTCCTCCCACCATCCCTATGGCTGCTCTTTCTCACCTATCATCTCAGTTCAAGGGATGCCTCTTCAGGTAGGCTTTCCTGAATCATTCTGGCCTATTTTTTATCACCTCAGCTTTCCGTTTGGAACCAAACTGCCTCTGGGCCCAAATCCTGGCCCTACCACTAACTTGCTGTGTGACCTTGTTTCTCAGTTTCATTATCTGTAAAGTGGTGATAATCAAGGTCAGCTGACAAAGTGAAATGTGAAAATATATTTAATCTTAAAGTTGTCTGGCATACAGTAAGCTCTCAGTGTTAATGATTATTAGTGTTTCCATTGTCTCCCTTATGACAAGTTATAATCTCTATTTTCTGTTTATTGGTTTTTGAGTTTCTCCGCCAACTAGAACTTGAGCTCCATACCTATGGCGGTGCCTGTTTGGAACCCTAGAACCCAGAACGAGACTTATTTGCTGAGAATGAATGAATGAATGAATGAATGAATGATGAGGGGCCTTCTTCTCAGAGCTAGTCAAAGGCCATGTTTTCATTTTAGATAAGTATATATTCATTAAACTAGTCCCATAAGAAATAAAGAGTATGCAATGCTGAGTAAAGTTGGTCCTCTCTCCCCATCCCAGAGTTGGTACGACAGGCACTCACTTCCACAGCTGCGCATTCAGATGCTTGTCCACCATGAAGCTGAGGGCGCAGCGAAGCCGGTTCCACCGGGAGTCAAATACATAATAGCCTCTTCCAATCTGCCGGCTCCCAAATGTGCAAAACTGAAAAAGAGAGCACAACCACACATGCTTGCTAACTCCGACGGCAGCACGACCTGGTGAGGGTCTCTTTCCTTCAGGAATGGAGCTACCATGAAAGACAGAGCTTACTCTGAGCACCACAGGTTGTGAAGCATGACAGTGACAATGACTGGCCCTGAGTTTCATGGAAGAGAAAGGGAAAAGCATGAGACGTCCCCGGACAGAGTGCATGCCACCTCTGGGGCACCCTGTTCTGAGCTGCTCTCACATCTTGACCGCGTCCCACATGTATGGGCATGCCAAAGTCCCTGGCGCGCCCCCCTGCAGTGTCGTGTCCCTGCTGCGTGGGGAGGGTCAATGCAGGGTGGATGTGGAACTTACAGATGCTGGCTGAGGATGATGACCTGAATAATGACAGTCCAGTTTTTCAACAGACTCTTCTTTGTCATCGCCTTCTCCCTCCTCACTGGATAACCGAGACGCTGGCTCAGTGGCAGGCAGGGGAGGGTGTGGAGATTCATGGACTGGAGGAGGGTCAATGGGGGCACTCCCACCTTGCTGAGCAGGGCAGCCTGGAGGCCTTGGTGAGTAGAAAGTGCAGCACTGATCAGATCACATGTCTGGGAATCAGCCGCCTTAACTCAGATACAGCAACGTATCCAAAACCACCTAGGGGGTCTGGGGTCCACCTCTAACACTGAGAAAACCTGAGGTGGCCCCAGAGTGAAGGAACCTTTCTCCCAAACTGCACGATGTCAAGTAGATCTGCTTGCCAGATCTCGTCCAAGATCACTTATACTAGTTCTCCTTTCTATAGCCACTTGGGTTGCTCAAGTCCTTCTAGTCTCCTCAAAGAAGGGAAAACATCTATGGGATTTAAGAGAATACTTTCTTTGATTCCTTTTTAAATTTCACATGGATTTGGGTTACTAAGGCAATATATGAGATAATTGGCAAAGTGCTCTAAAACAACCCAAGAGGGCTAGGAGGTGATAAAAGAACTAGGTAGCACTATACTGTATGTGGATAACCGATCCTAGAGTCTGCTACTCAGGGACAGCAACGCATTTTTCCTACATATATACAGTGCTAGTGGTTCTAGAAGCAAACTTACTTTTTTAATAGATGGGGAAACTTTAATGAGAAGATGGCCAGAGAAAGGACTTGCTAAGGAATCATGGCTGGGGCCTGGCTACGCTCTACAGAGCCTCCCCCACTGCTCTTCCACTGTGTTGCTCAGAAACCAGAGGGCTTGTGTCGGGATAGGCACAAACTTGGGTTTCCATGAGGGAGGCACTTCCACCCGTCATGCGACAATTTCAAGAATCAGACATGTGAGTGTGAAATGTCAGGCAATGGCAACAAGGGTTGGCATGTTCCTGAGCAGAAGTCCTTGTTTCCGATGCCCAACACTGAAGGCCCTCATTCTCAATGCCTTTCTCTTTTCCTTCTCTTTGGAAATGGGTACAAAGTCCTTTACCTCAACTTGGTTAAATATACAAGCACAGACATACATATATTCTGTCCACCAGCACTGTCTCCAAGGTGTGTGTATGACAAGTTCTCAGTAAAACACCCTGATCCACTGCCTACTACATGGCTAAAATGCCTAATTCATGCTTAGGCCAAAGTCCCAAATGAATGAATGAAAAAAAAATGTTCGTAAATGGATGCTGAAAAAACTCAGGCTGAATGTCTGTCCCCAGCAAGGATTCCCACTGCTGCGTTTTGCAAGAAGCGAGACAAATGAATAGGAAATTCTGCCAAAGCCATGTGAAATGTTCCAATTGCTAACCTGCAGGCAGGACCCAGGAGTCAGCCTGCTCAGTGAGTGGGCTTACGAGACATATAATGTTGAGTGGTAATTCTAGCTTTATTCTGCTGCTTGCATTGGGCCGAGAAGAGCACAATGATGAACTCAACGATTTTTTCCCCTTAAAGTAAAACCCAATGGGAAAACATCTCATCTTCTCGTAGTGAGCCCAATGTATGTTCCTTGACATGACTACAGTGGGGTTTTACAGTGTCTCCAAGTCTGTTCTCTGAAGGAGGGAGAAAGGGTTGGAAAACTTGGCTTACCTTGGAAGACTAGGGGTGTGAGGTTTAGGTTTACTAGCTACAAAAGGCTTTGATTCAGAAGGAATCACTCCATGAGAGTTTTGGTGTGGCTCCTGTGAAGTTCTAGAAGGGGTGGGATGCGGGTCCCTGAGAGGCTGCGTTGGTTGCTGAGAGTCCGGATGGCGAATCGATTCCTTTTCCCTGGTTTTGTTTTTGTGCTCGGCTAATAACACATCAAATCGTTTTCTTCTACCCTGGACAGCCCTCCGTTGGGTTAAGGAATGTGTCTGTAGGCCAGAAAAATACAGAAACCAAAGTATGTCAGAAATAATTTCTTCTCTGTCATATATCCAAAAACATTATTCCTAATAAAAAAGCATTCTGGACCATAAGCAAAGTAAAAGGCTGTTCATCATTTGATAAGCTAAAAATCATGAGTATCATCTTTTTTCTTTAGCTAGAATAGAAGCACATATTCTAGGCTCCCAATGTATGAGAGTTTGGAGATGTTATTTCTACCAGAAGAAAGAAGGAATGTTAGCTGTGCCACCTGGTATGTAAGTGAGCAGCAAACAGAAACAAGCAGGCGACAGGTACTCATGTTTTGTGCAATAGTAATAATTCGTTTACTGGGGCTCTTATCAACTTCATTAGAAAAATCCCTCTTTGGGCCATTTAGAGTTTTGAATGTTACAAGGGAAGAAACAATTATTCCAAAGATCTGTTTTATCAAAAAGTCTTCTTTTAGTAACTGCCAGAGAGTAAAAACTAAATACAACTGTTTCTCTCTAGTTCAATGAAAATGCCATGTAAAGAAAGTGGCTCAAAGCAATTGGAGACAGGGATTGCTAAGGCCGAGTAAAGTCTATAAGGCTGAGAGAAGAGATGTAAAACAGAGTGAATCCCTATAAAGAGACACATATCCCAAATGTAAGTGAATTCATCCAGATATTTACTTTACTTTTCTCTTTTATGTTACAAAATACTGCAAATTATATTTTATGTGTGTTCATGGCTCTACATATTACACAAATATGTTGCTCTACAGGTTTATATATCTGCTTCGAATTAAGGAGTTTAAAGGGAATTAGGCTTCTAATGTCCTTTTGAAATTTAATAACATAACCTACCTCCTTTCTCTTAGATGCACTGCAAACTATGTACACCCAAAATCTAATCTGGCACAGATAAATGTATTTAGCATCTTTTTAAATTCTTAATTTTCTTCAATATGAAATAAATCCACAAGGAAGTACCCCAAATGAAGACAAAGAACTGTTTTGTTTCGTGCTGTACCATCACCTAGTATAGCACCTGGCACTCAATAAATGCTTCGAATAAAAAGTATATAAAAATAATGACCCTCCAATATGTGTCGGATGAACAAATGAATAGATAATGTCACTGGTGCACCTGCCTGTCTCTCCAGACAGATGTAGAAGCCTCTCCTTGTCTTTGAATGTCCACTGGTGATTAGCACAGAAAAACCAGGTGAGGAAGGTAGGATGAGATAATCAATATTTTCCCGGCTTGGTTTGGATTTCCACTGAGTGCTGAAGAACCTTCCAAACACAAATCAGATGCACCTACCTCCCATCAGAACTCTCTGGGGACTACCTAAGGCTCACAGGATAAAGAATGACTGTATAACTAGGCTTCTTGGCCCCGCACACTCTGACACCTATGGTCCCTGCTACTCGCTCTTTTGGTTCCAAGTGCCTCCTCCTCCTCCTTCTGTTCAGCCTCCTGGCTTTCTTTCAGACCCGAAGGTGTTTGTTCTGCCCATCACAGAGCTGTCACACATGTTGTTTCCTCTACCTCTCTCACCCCTCTTTGCTCTGCTAAGTCACATGGATTCCGGCCCATGTTCTTATGGCAAAGGAGGCTTCCCTGGCCTAATCGCTCCACTGAAGGCTGTTATAACATAGTCCTCTTTCCATTGTTTACTCATCATGGTAACTTTACACTTATTTGAGCGATCATCAGATTAATCTCCATCTCTTTCATTAGACTGTAAGCCCCATGAGGGTAGGGAACATGCCTTGATTTTCTTAAAGCCCGAAATCCTCTGGGACCCTGAATGAGGCCTGTGCTCCTAGATGTGTGCAATAAAAATTTCTACAGTGACTAAATGGACTAGACTACTGGTCTCAAAATCTATTTGCATGGAAGGCAAAGAAGACATTAAACAGGACATTAGACAGATGAGAAAGCGAGAAGCAGGAGATCCCCTGACAGTGAAGGGAATGGACAATGATCTAAGTCTAAGACAGGAGAGACTTGGGCAGCCATGTGGGGGACATTCAAGGAAGGCATTCAAGCATGTATAGTCCATGATAGCTGAATAGATTCAGGCCACAGTAGGGCAGAGAAAGGGAGAAGCACTTCACAAACAGCACAGGAAGAAAGTAAGGGAAAGGACAGGCCTGCCAAGATGCTGCATTTTCTATGCTGAACTCATGACATGTCAGGGCTGAAGATACCTATTAATGTGATGACAGGATTAACATCATGCCACACACAATAATGACGCCCTTAACAGAATGCAAGGAGAGCATACATGATTTGAAAATGAAGAAGGTTGGTCAAACTCCTTGCAGATTCTGAGTTGATAAAGCTTTTGGTTCACCAATATACCTCAGAAATGATTTAAATAGAGCATGCTGGATAAAGAAAGCATGACCAGTATGATAACACTGAGAAATCTGTTACTAAGAGGCAGGTAGGCGGGAAGAAAGCAGAGAGAGGATGAGCAGTTGTAATGATATGGAGCAGGGCCGAGGCACCCTTTCACAAGTTCTCTTAGGGGCAGCGAAATGGACATAATCCCATAGAGCTACAATGGCTATCTTCAGAGAACAACAACACACCACTATGTGTGTTCAATTAATATTATATAAAACAAAGGCAATTTGTTCTGAATTACAAGTTTTTAACCTAGACATTCGGGGGGGTGGGGCATGGAGTGGGGATGTCCAACAACTCCTGAAATAGAATGCGAAATTCATAATATACATGTGTACATATATTTTTTCCTCAGGGAAGAGGATCTGGGATTTTTTTTTAAAATTAGATATTTAAAGGTGCTCTTGACCAACTCTTTTACCCCAAAAGATCAGAACTATTGTTGTAAGATAAAATCCGTATACTAAAATTAAATAAGAAATTTAAATTAAAAAAAGAACCCCTTAGAAATAACATTTCCCATTCTGAAGATTGTAACATTCCTCCGTTTATGAGGCAGAGTGGGGTCTGAAGTCCTTTATTCAAACACAATCTTTGGTAAAATTTAAAATAATACCCCAACAATTTCATTAACTTTAAGAAGACGAGACCAATTTTTATAATTTTTAACCCCTCCTCCAAACAGGGTTTTTAAATTACAGGTTTCAAAGCAGTGATTCTTAATACCTCTTGAACCTTTGTTAAGGGTAGTTGGGGATACTCTCCAGAGAAATGCAAATAAACATAGAAGCTAATCTATGTAGCAGGTCCACTGATGCCCTGAGCCACCCCTATATTCACAACCCTTATTTTACAGCAAATATACCATCTTCTTATTAGCAAACTGGCATTTTAAAGGAAAACCTCAGGACAGAAAGAGGATCATTACATTTTCCTATCTTATATATAAAATAGATTGCATGTTATCTAGTATTTAAAAAAAAAACTAGAAAAATAAGACTCCCTAAAAGTCACAAATATTTTAAAGTGGCTCTTTAAATTTAAGGACCACCGATTACAAAAACACTTTAAGAATATTCACATATATGTGCAGGAAATTTCTGGACTGTTCTAAGTCAGTATAATCTAAAATACAGTAAAGGGTAGCCTTTCATATTAAATTTCTCTGAAGAAATGTTAAAAGTCTTTGAAATAACATATTGATTATAAAAGAATACTATTCCTCTGGATACAACATTGCTCACTGGAAATAAACCCTCTCTTAAGATTGTAGTTTACGACAAGAGGTTTCGCATTTTCTAAACCTGAGGCTTTCTTCATCAAAACCAAGTTATTTCCTCATTAACAAAATTCAGAACAATCCACAGCTCGGATCCCCTCTGGGTGAGAGAGACTTTGGGAGCAATGCCCATCTATCTCAGCTCCCCGAGCTTACCAGAGTATTCAGGTCTGTCCAGGAGGCCACCTACCTTGCATGTCAAAGACCGGGTGCAGGGCTTCTTGGTGTCAAGATCAATAACCCCACAGTGTATGTCAGGATCAAACTCTCTTTCTGTCAAAAGCATACAGACATTACTATGGGCCCACCAAATACTCTCTTTTTCCTGGAAAAAGAGGAAAAATCTCAAAACAGACAAATTATAACTTGAATAAAATCTACATATGAGCACTGCAAAAAAGCAGCGACGTCACTTACAGAGTGGGGATTATTGCCACCAGATGACAGGAAAGAGATGGTTTAAGTCAGCATTTTTGCCTTACTCCATTCAGAAATACACTACTAGAAAGCTATTTTTATGTTACTTACACACACACTTGCATTTTAAAGACAACAATAAAGTGGTCAAGCGTATTACTTAAGAAACTTCCTCCTAAAGCTGAAGTTGACCAGTTTTAAAAAAAGGACTTATAGATAGCAGCTCACTTGCTTCTCTAAGAATAGCCAATTAATACACAGAGAAACATTAAGAGAAAACGTGAAGTTACCTGATAATCTCTTATTTAAAAATTTCCTGTTATTGGAATTATCTTCAGACTTCTTTTCCAGAGTGGGCAGTGCGGGAAGCCCTTTGCCATTCAAAATCTGTCCAGGTGAAGGCAAGGTTGGCTTTGGTATTGAGGGGCAGTTAAGGCCAGGCTTGACTGAGGAACTCACAGTAGCAGGACAGGTTGGCCCCACCGCAGATTTCAGTAGTGTGCCATCCATCTTCGGATGAATCTTTTCCACTTTAACAGAGGGCGTCATACTGTGGTAGGGGAAGCGAGAACACCAGTACCTAAGTGCCTCAGCGGCCCCAGGTGAATGGTGAGCCAGAGGGAAGAGGGAGAACCTGGATCTATCCATGCACTGTAGAGAGGTAGGCTCCCAAAGGCATGTTATGAAAATTTGTTAGAACTATCCAGAAAACTCAGTAAAGTTCACATTTATTCAGTTTATAAGCCCTTCTGACAAGGCAAAAACTCTAGTGACCACCAAATTTACCTGGTCTTTCATCATTCCAGAACAATCTTAAACAGGAGCCTATGAGAGATCTAGAGCTAATACCCAATGCAATTCCTGAAAGAAATAAAATATAAAACGGTCTAAAAGGACCAAAGACTATTTTGCAGGACCTGCAGAGAATGTTTCTGAGAAATGTAATTTTAAAGAAAGGATCTATCAAGTGAGCAAAGAAAAGAATATTGGAATTAGAGAATGTTTCCAAGAAATGTCACTAAGGACTTACAAGAATTCAAATAAGCCTAACAACAGATAGCCAAGAAGAGGCTTTCTGCTTCTGTTAATGAGCAAAACCAATGTTTAATTAGTGAATGATGTGCCACTGAAGTGATAACTCTCCAGTCCTTGAAAAAGGTTTCCATAACAGGAGCTTGAAATACAAATGTCTGGTCCACGGTTGGTGAGCCCTGAATACCTGTGCCACTAAAAAGAACTGATTTCTGTTGGAGTCAATCATTTGGTTGGCAAATATTGGTATGAAGCTAACACTTGTCCCGGTCCCCTTCTAAAGGCCAGCTCCACATACAGAAGATTTGAACTGATGAGGTTTTCTAAACTTTGTTTAGTGGACTCAATGCTCTAACAGCTGTTGAACTGGCAAAGTGACTTACATGCTGCACTGACATTTTCTTTGGCTTTTAGACAGCTCCTGGAACAAAAGCCAAGCTTGCTGTACTTGCGCTTCTGACAGACGAGCAGAGGCTGGAGACTTAGCAACCAGGATAAACAGCTCCAAACAGCTGTACCTGGAACAGCCTGAAAGCAGCAGAGACACTGCAAGATGCCATGGCCACTCCCAGTTGGCAAGGTCTTTGAGCAGTAGCAGGTGCTGGACGCGGCCCTGCGATTAACCGGGTTATCAGACCTTGGGCCTGAGATGTGTGGCATAGCCTCCAAAAGGGAGGCAGGCCAGGGAAAAGCCACTGGTCACTAAGGCTGAGGGATGCCATGATGAGGCGAGATATGTTTCTATGGGAATGCACGGCTGCTCCCTCATGTGACCACAGGAGCCTGCCAGCCTAAGGATCCACTGTAGAAGCTTGCCAAACCCTTGCCTGGAGGGTGTAAACTTCTTCCAGCCCTCCCTCATCACCACACTCGTGATGTGAACCCAGGGCTGGGGAGAGGAAGTGCTGCTTCCCTATGTGTTTTGCAGGCCCCAGAAAATCCTAGAACAGCATCTGGGAATCTCTTCACCTTTTTATGCCTATTATTACCAACAGCAGCAGCACCAGCATCCATTTATTTACTCTCTCCTGCGGGCCAGATATCATGCCTGGTGCTTGACTCTGATATATTAATTGTACTACTCTCAATAGCTCTGCACAATACACAATGGCTGTTATTCTTAGAGGCCAAAAATTAAATAAATAAATAAATAAAATGAGGGCCATGTCCAAGTCCCCACAGCTAGGAAGTGACAGAGTTGGGATTTGAACCCAGGCCTGTTGGACTTGAGGGCTCCCCAGCTAAAGCTCCTCAACCTTATCACACTCCTTCTCCTTACCTAGAAAATGGGATAACAACAATACCTATTTCATAGGGTTGCTGTGATACTTAAATGACATACATGGGTAGAATTAAGTTTCAATAGGTGGCACACAATATAGCAGCAATAAATAAGTATTATTAACCTTATAATTAATGTCATTACTATTCTGTAAAGTTGCCCAAAGATATAATGGGGAAACAAAAAGAAACAACACGTATTTGAATTTCCCCTAAAGTGGGCTCTCTTTCACATGATTCTCAGATACTCTCAGATGCATCCAGTGTACACAGGTGCACCTGCATCAAGTAAAGCATTAATAACCCTCTTGGCCATACTCACATTCTACCATGGGGGACTCTAGTTTGTTGAATGGGATGCATTGGCCTGGTGTTCCCCCTGAGCTGCAGTTTCTCTTTGGGCGATTTCAACAACTTGGAACTTAATGAGGATGCACTTAGAACACCTCCACTGGAAGAACGGCTGCTTCCACTTCCACTGCCTCCTTTGCTTTTGGACAGAGAAGGGAAGAAGGAAAATACTGAAGTAGGAGGAACGGCCAAAGAAGGCTTGCTAGATGAGCTATGTCTTCTTTCTGAAAAGGAAAACAAAGAAAAAGGAAAAAAAGACATTGTTTCAGGCAAGTCTCCAATGGAACCCTGGAAGAGTCTCCCTGAAATTGACACATTTAGGTTCAAATATGCCTCACTAAGTGAAAATATATTAAACTCTGCAGCTTTCAGAAATGGCTTATCTAGGGCCCACAGACTTATTTAGGATTCTCGGAACTTGTCCTTCTGCATAGGAAACATCTCAGCATAAAGAAGTTTATCATTCACAGATAACCATTAGGAAAAAAGCTGTTCAAAACCTGAGAATACTGGGTTCTGCGTGTGAACCTCACTGGCTCCAACTTGCAGTTAGAGAAAAGAAAATTATTCATTCATCTGCAGAATTCTGCTAATTGACACTGCATGGAATTCATTCTTCCTTTCTAGTGTTGTACCTTTCCAATTTTCAAATTAGCAAAATGTTAAGAAACAAGTTGTACCTTCATTTTTTTTCTGTACTACTCACTAGCAAATGACATCAAATAAGAATGTTTCTAGGGTTATCTTATCATTCCTTAAGAATCTGTTCTGAAATTTTCTAGCGAATCATTTCAACTCCCCCTCCCCCGCCCTTGAAAAAATAATCTCACTCAACTACAGATGGCATAGCTCCGGCTCATACCACTAAGATGCCAAAAGTGCAAGACAAAAAATACCACAAATAGCTATGCCTGGTGTTTAAACCAGGAAGTAATTCATGGTTAAGTACAAACTACACTTGTATAAATGCAAATAAGTCTATACAATGGAGAATGGGGTTTTCTCAGAGTAAGGCAATCCATATTAAACAAATTGAGAGCTGCTGAAGAATGTTATCATTGGAAACAAATTAATTAGTAACTTTATCTACTTAAGCTACCTTATGATGTCTTCAATTAAACTTGTAATTTAATATGACACATCTGCTTAACTCTAAGTTTTAAATGTATGTGATCCAACATTTACTTATCACAATATAGAAGCTCTATGAGTATTTAAAAAATTAATCATAGTAGAACCAATGACTACAAGCATGACCTAAATAGTTTATTTCCAAAGGTGTTTTTATACTTGTCTTGAGCCTCTCTCTGAGGCTGCGATGACTTATTCAAGGAAGGACATTAAGTTCAAAGATGCTTTCTGAGGTACTTAAGAACCTGCTCTAAACCAGGACAAAACTATTATGTTATCTATAGACAAAATTCAAATTTTCCAACTTGACCACACAAAGGCCACAACCAGGTTAGGAAGGCTAAGTTGATGGTGATTTATAAGTGCTTCTTGAATTTTCTCACCTTTTTCTGATATGAAGTTATAAGTAAGAGGAAACAAAAATAATTTAAGTTTAATAATTTTTCAAATTTGGCACTTTTTTTTTTAATAAAGTTTCTCTCTCATCTGTGTTCACAAATACTCTGACTATACTTCAAAGCATTAGCACTTGTCTGCCAGGACTATAAAAATCTATGTCCAGGTCTGCTGGCTGCCTTGGGTGGTAGAACTTCCCTAAGCCGTATCTTAGTCCTATTCCCCCTGTAAGGTATGGCACAGAGAAGGACTTCAATTTACAGTTGCACCATTGATACACCTTTTCTTGTGAAGAGGAATGATTTTCAAATGGCCCCAGATCAGTGGTTCTCAACCTTGGCTGCACATTGGCCTAGCCTAATGAGCTTACAAAATACCAATGCCTGAGTCCCACCCTTAGAGAAAGTGATTTAACTGGTCTGGGGTGTAGCCTGGGTATCTAGACTCTCACAAGCTCCCCCGTGTAATTCTGCTGTACAGCCAAGATAGAAAGCCTGCCTTAGACTAGGCTAATACCTCAAAACCCATTAACCTTGGCTAACATTTGTCTAGCACTGAAAACACTGCTTGACACATGGCACTGTATATCAAAGTTTGTTAAAGCTCACTGCTGCTTCAACTAGTCTTCAACTAGTGTTTTGCAAATTTCCATCAACTTCAAACTATTTTCATTGTTCTTACCAAAGCTACATAAAATACTGTTTTGTACTCACCATTTAAAATGATCAACTCTATTAATTCCCTACTCCTGCTCAGTCTAATATTAACCAACATCTCAAGGGGGCATCATTGGTATTTTGGACAGGACAATTCTACAGGATTTCAGGATAGTCAGAACTCCTGGTTGATCACCACTTAATCACCAGTAGTGCCCCTCTGCCAGGGGCAACCTGAAACTACTCCCCAGCTCATTTTCAGATGACCCAGTGTGAAGTAGGGTACCTCACTTGAGATGTATTTTCCCAAAACAATAGTATCTATGAAACAATAGTTAAGCTTGCTATATACATTTTCTGATATACAGTAAAATAAATATTAAAATTAAAATATTTATCTATTATGTTCATCCACAAAAATCATCTTGTGTATCCCTAGGGGCAGTGTATTAAAGGAATAACACCATGTCTGTGATATGAAGAGGGGAAAAAAACCAAACCTCAACAGGAACTCTGACTTTTAAGAAGCACATTCAGTTTACTATTCTCCGGGTATCAGAATTTTTGAGCAAGTGTCTCAGAGTAAATGTGGTATATTTTCTCTTGAAACCTAATGATGTGAATAAAATTCTCAATCTAATTAAATACGGTTCTGCTTATTTTGAGACTGTAAACTTATTCCAAAGCTACTGATAAACTGAAAAACAGTTTGGGCATCATGAAAAAAATTTTGCATTTACTTTTGCAAGGTTTCATCTGCAAGAAGCACTAGGTGAATGCAGAAAACTACACCTGGCTGAACTGAACCATGTGGAAATACACAAAATATGCTTCCCTCCTAATATCCATCATTCACTTCAGAGTTCACTATGGATGTTAGGAGCCGCACCCATTCACATCTGGTGCTACAACTTTCCACTGATTTCAGAGAACCTTCTTCCTTCCACCGCTACACAATAGCTCACAAGCAGCAATTCTCCTGACACTTCCAGAAGCAAATGTCAGGTCCTTTATAAGGTAAACTGTCATATTTATTCTAGTATTTATTTTTTAACCATTTAATATATGTAAAACTACGCTACCACTTTTGTTAGGTTTCTATCTTTTCTGTTTGTCACTGATGAAGTTTGAATGGTGTGCCCATAACCCAATTTCTGAATGAGTCTCATGTGGTTTTTATTATGCAATTTTGCATAATGCAGTAATTTTTTAGGAATGTGTTACTTATAGCAGAACAGACTGTAACTTCAAGCTTGTCCCTTCAATTTTCTATTTCCATCATAGTCCGTTCTCCTCATTTTTTTAGTTAATGCTTCTTTTCTTGTCTATTAACTCTTCAAATAGGATTTTGTACTACGAAATCAAGTTTCAAAGCCTCCTAATATTAAGTCAGCTAACATACTAATAACATTTCCAAAAAAAAATTGTTATTTTCTACTTCAACAATAAAAGCTATTTAAAAAGTGAGAATGGCAATCTATCATGTGAACTTCTTTCATTCACTAAAACTTGAAACAGGCTCTGTGTGTGTGTGCGTGTGTGTGTGTGTGTGTGTGTTTCTGAGATTCTGGCTGAAAAGTGCCAGCTCAAATCCTTGTTATGCTGCAGAATTAAGCTGTTCCTTCACATCAGGGTCTGGTAACTTATTCTCTGGAAAGGGCGGCATCTGGCTTTCCCTTCACAAGAAAGCAAAGAGAAGAAACCAAATTTAATTATAGCTGAGTTGGATTCTCTTCATCTTTTCAGTGTGGGCCTTTATTTTTCATAAGATTCTAAACTGAGCTTCCAGCTTAAAAAGTGTAAGTTTTTAGATCAAAAGTCAAATGGGCAAGTTATGCTTAGGGTTAGGGACCTTATATTAAGTGGACAAACTGGAGGCCAGATGCTAAGCATAACTGCAGTGTGGTTTGGTGAGGAGTCCAAGTTGAATTTTCAAAACACTCCTCTCTCCAGGGTCTGGCATCAGCCCAGAGAAAACACGCTCTGTCCCTGAATCAGGAGGGCAGTCTGAATGCTGCAGCAAGACAGAGAGACAGTCAGGCAGACCAGCAGATAAATACAGATACAGGGAAAGAGAGAGGAGAGATGGAAAGACAGACATGGGTGTATGTGTGTGGGTGTGTGTGGTGGTGGTGGAACCACGCAGATGCACAGATATAGAGATGGGGTGGGGGGCGGAGGAAGAGAGGGCAGGTGGGCGCATGCAATATAGATGCATTGGGCTTTCTTTCTCCTTGTAGCTTGAACATGTGACACCATGTTCAAAGTAAAGAGAGGTTACCGGAGAAGGTAGGGGAGAGGACAGCTTTCTTAAAGTTTTCCAGAGTGAAAAACAACCAAGAATGCCGAGCTTGTAATTTTGGAATCATGATGAGATTAAATGTATGTATGTATGTATGGACAACCAGGTACGAACCAAAAAGGAGCTCAAAGCAAATGCACAAGTGTCAAAGTTATGAGCACAAACCTAAAAAAAGCAGTAAAAACAAACTAACTTCAAATCATTCAACTTCAAATCATTCATGCTTGAAAAAGAGCTAGAAGGATATATGTCGAACTTTTAAAAATGGTTATCCCTGAAATTATAGGTCTATTTTTAAAAAATCTTTGCATATTTACAAAATTTTCTGTAATAAACATGGTTTACTTAGTATCAAATACACATTTTAAAAGAAATTTTATTTAGTGTTCTGGCCTCAGTTTTGCACATGGCAAAATAAAGGAAGCCATATTATAATTAATGAGCACAGTATTAATTTGTCCCATTCTCAATGGGCATCATGCGAGAGCAGGCAAAAGTGGTTAACAGCTATTAAGAGAACCCTACAAAACTATTTTTACTCAAGGCTCTCTTCTTTTTTTATTAAACCTATTACTAATCTTTTATAATCCAAACCTGACTGATTAAAAGTCTCACCTTCAACAACAATAGCTGCTATTCTTTACTGGGCAAAAACCATGTGTCAGCTATCACATTACGCATTTACAGGGATTATCTTATTTAGTTCTGACCATCTTTCTACAAAGCAAATACTGTTATGATCCCCATTTGCCAGATGAGGAAGCCAAAGCTTTAAGGGACTCAGGTTGGTTACCCAATGTCAGCCAATTAGTTAAGAGGCAGGGTTGTGATGCAATTCCAGGCAGGCTGACCCCAGCACCCAGGATAAACCACAGTACAAGCCACCTGCCCTTAGGTGGCATAATAGCAAGTCATTATACATGGTCCAAAGGCAGGCAGAATAGGTGAAGGTGAGGGTCAGGGCATATATCAATATGAAGTCCATCTTCCCAACTGCTTAACAAAAGCAGGTTAACTATTAGTGCAAAAAGGCTTCATAGGTTTAACATGCAATGGGGTCAAGATGGAATTTTGGTAAATTTTGAGTTGGGATCTGGACTCTGTTTAAGGAAAACCTAGGTTGTTGTGGATTTCATCTTTTCATTTTGGAAGTTGCTATCGTAAAGATTAGCTATGGCTTTTGGTCAGTGTAGCAGCAGCAGCAGCAGCAGCAGCAGCAGCAGCAGCAGCATTATTGCCGCTCAGGGGTTCTTTAAACATTAAAGATTGTTTGACGAGTGAATTTTGGTACAAAGAACCAGTAGGGCTGTCTGATTTGGCTAAGAATCACCTTACAAAGTTCAGAGATGAATATATTCTATAAAGAACCATCAGTAGGAGCAGCAAATACTTGTTCTATAGGATTAGGATGGCCCCCAGGGACCAGCACAGTTATGCACACTTCCAGGCATTCTCTGGTCCTGGTTGCCTTCCCAGAAGAGGCTTAGGACTGTGTACATAGTCTTGATGTGGGTGGACTGAGTAATTAACCAGCTTGAATAGAACCCATAGTAAAATAAAAATACTGTTTCAGAGATCACCTGAAAGGGCAAAAGAACTTTGGAGTCAGAGACATTTGAGTTCAAATTCTTGCTCTGCCACTTACTAATTGGGTGATCATGGGCAAATGACCTAATTCCATCTACTCTAAGAGCCTTTTAACCTGTCAAGCCTACCTTGCAGTGCTGTTGGGAATTAAATGATAGAGTTGTAAAGCCTGCATCCCAGGGCCAACTATGGACCAGGTACTGGGAACTCAACAGGGAGTAAGACAGATGCCCTGTTAGTTCAGCTGATGCCAGTTATAGACTTATGTGAGAAAGGCCTGCTGATTATCAAAGCACGTAGAAATCACTTAAAAACAAACCAAATCCACTTTATCTTCTCCAGTGTGGTACAAATTTAGTTTATTTAGTTTATGTCAGTCCAGTAATACACTAAGCTCTTCTTAGATAAAAGCTCAGAGGAGCAACTTCTAGAATTCATTTTAAAATAAATAAATTCATACCAACCAAAAAGGATGCTCATTTAAGCTAAAATAATTTCATAAATAAAAGGTTGGCTCATTTTCCTGACAGAACCGAGTCACTCAGGAAGAACTGCAGGTGAAATGGACAAATGTGAAGTTTAAGTTTATGGGTTCAGCGGTGGAAATTTTAGGCAGCTTATCAATGCAAAGATTCCTAAAGCTCACAAATGTTTCTCTAAATGAAATTCACACTTTTAGATGGATTCGATCAGGTAAGGTTAAACAGAGTACATACTCTGTACAGAAAAGCTTTATGAGAAATACCAATCCATGCTTCAAGAAATGTATGATTTCATGGGATCTCTGACAGCCCCAGTCCACTAATACTCTACAACTGCTCCCATTTAAGGCAAGGATTTTAAATAATTAAGCTTACACATGGCTATAAAATGTAAAACACAAGTAAACATGTATGGCTCCTTTGGCCAGGTACAGCAAGTAGTAATTACAAACACCGAAAAACCTCAGTTTAGAAATTTTGGGTGATTCATTAAGCAGCCCCCTCACATAATTGTTTATTTTGATATCCAAGTTGAAAATTGCTTTTACACAGCCCCAGTTAACCCAAACTGTCACACTTCACTTTTAGGACACCAAACACAACTCATGAGGTGTCAATGGGCATCATTTGTCTTTCATAAGGATTATGACCTCCCCCCACCCCCTAAGAAACATCTCAGATGGGACCTGAGGCAGGCTATGAATTAAGACTGCATCTATACGTAATATATATTACATATGTATATATTACGCATATATTTAAATCTCAGAACTTCTTTACACATCTACTTTGCTCTACATCAATGTTTTCCCTAAACTTTTGAGATTCAAAACTGAAATCACATTCCAGATCTTTCATATCTACACCTTATCTAGACTATTATTTACTTAATACATTTTTCAGTAGCTGACTAGGCATATCTAATTTAGCATTACATAAGCAATATCTGTGAAACCAGATATTGGGTTTGACATCACAGTTACCTATTTTTTTCCTAGTAATTGTTAAAAAAATACTTGGTATACCATTTAATCACACCATGGATTATACATGGATATAAAATATTTAATGATGTCTTCTCACTACTTTCACTGTCAACTTTGCCCTGTAAATTTTCTTATTCTTTTCTAAAAGTACTTTCGTGTATCTGACCAGCAAACACAATTCTACTCTACTCCTTGCTGTCACATACTTTTTAAATCTTAAATCTGCTTTTCCTTTGATCCAATTTCTTTAGGGTCCCCAGACACCTGATTAGTAGTCTAATGCTAAAAAGGAAGCAAATTGGTGGGACTGTCCCTGGAACATTAAAATCTTATTAAGGAATCCAGAGCTGTTCTCTGACACACGGACCTCAGGAAAATTAGCGAAAATTGGAGCTGGGGGCAGCCTCAGAACACGCTTAGATGGGTTATAAACACTGGAAAACAGTGAAGAAGAAAAAGTCTTTACCACAAAGCACTAGGCATCATTTCCACTAGAGAGATTTAACTGAAAAGGATGATTTCAACACTGGCTGCCCTAACAAATTAGTCTCCAACTGTGACTTCTGCCAAATGCATTTCTCCTCCCTCTAATGCAGAGGTGCTTTTAAATTAAAACATAAGGGGAAAGTGCGGAAAAGAGAATCATTTACAGCACTTGGGCCACTTGAAACAACTTTTCACCAAAGGTCTATAATCAAATTATCAAGCTCTTCAAGTCAGTGCTTTATGACGGAAATAAAAGCCCCACTAAAGTATTCCAGGTCTCTTGGCATTTCCACATCTCTGGGCAGGGCGCACACTGCAGTATCCCCATTCACACTGGCTGCATGAAAGAGAACAGATCACAAAGGGCAGATTACAAGGGAGAGAGACTCTAGTGGGGGAAGGGACAGGCGTGAATGGATTGTAAATAATGTTGCTAAGAAAGGAGTAGAAATATGGCAACCTCGAATAATCCTCCTTACAGGAATTCTTCCCATGGGACTGTTCTTTCTGGACTTTTCATATTTGTGAGACATATGAAAAACTTATGGACTATCTGGGGGTACTCCTTCCCTGCCATCTTAACTTGTAGCTCTTTGCAAACATTTAAAAATTACTAAAAAAATCCAAATAGTTTAAGATGAAATGACAGAGAAAAAGAGGGGCTACCCAATGGTGTAACAGTTAATCACCTCAGTTGTGAGTATAACATCATTTCTTCATAATCATGGTCGTAAGAGTTGTAGAGAAACTGAATGGTTTGAGTAACCAGTTCATTTCCCTAAGGGGGCTCCATCCTATGATCCTGGAACCTTGGGCAGGTGTGGACTCTTAACTGAGGGTTATCATGAGAATCTCAGACACCCACAGATGTTTTTAGTGAAAGTACCTTTGGGGAAAAAGGCTGCAGCTGCCTCGAGCAAAACACAACCACCAATATGCAGTTCTGTGATCCACAGAACTATGCTACTTTTGTGATCTCACTGTCACCATTTCTGACTACAGGATATCATGAAATGCAAGACACACTGGCTGACACTTTTACTTTGCTAACAGTCATAAGGACTTCTTTCTGCTGTCTTCAGGAAGCACAGTGTTATCCAAATGATACTCATAGAGTACAGCAAGAAATCATCCTACCTGAAACAAACATGATCTTGTTGCCTGAGTGATGCACAGCGTGTCCCCAAAATTTGCTCCTCTGTCTTCCTCCCACCCATTATTGACTTGAAATGTCTGTATTCCTCAGGAATCAACATGTAAGAACCTAAACCAAAAAAGAACCCAAACCAAAAACCCACAAATTTCCAGCTACTTTTTGATTTAATCATCTGTTAGGAAAGATGCAACCTATAAATTGTGATTTATCATTATAAGTTTAGCCTTCTAGTTTGTCAGACCGTGCACAATTCAACTATCAAAAATATCAGTTTTTAAGCAAGCATCTCAGTAGTCGTATTTTGGGCCTAGGCCACAGTTTTTCTCATATGAAAGATACAAGGCTATCATCTAAATGCAAAAAGAGAATTAAGAAAAGCAATATGTCTTTACCACTCTAATCCAATTTTTACACACACACACAAGGATAGGGGAAGACAGAATTAAAAGAATTTGGTAAAACTCAAATTAGAGGAGTTTTCTTTCTTTTTTGTTTGTTTCTTTATTTAATGGAAACTTCTGTACAGGAATTCTCACAGAGTGCAAATGTCTTCCCAGGCCGAAAAGGAGCAGCATGTCCAAAGTGCAATGGAATGACAGCACCATCTGCTTCAAAGTACTGCACTGTAAGTCACATCCTTATTGCTATGTCCCACTAGTTTTCCATCCTTTTTATTTTACTTTATTCTGGGTGAGGGTGGAGAGAAGACCGTGAACATGGGAATGATAAAAACCTCAAAATCAGAACAGTCCAGAAAGCCTCCTTCTTCCTTAGGCACTCTATTAATAAGGAATGGGTGATTCATTACCACTGTACAATGCTACTGTTTTCAATGAGTTTGCAGCACGTGTTTACTTTTTCTAAAGAGAAAAACAGTATCTGCTCCACCTATAGGCTGAGACTGTCAACTAATAAACACCAAAAGCAATATTCAAAAATGAAACCAGAAACTGCAAAACTAAAACTGCCTCACAAGAGGTAAGAGTTTTTAGAAAAATCAATTTTAGGGAATTAACAACAATTTGATTAAAGGTTTAAGATCTGTTTGTATCTAAAGTCGTTCAAATCGGTAGCTACATTTCAACCTCAATTAAAACCATCCGGTCAAGCTCGTAATTGCAGAAGGCATGAAATTCGAATCCAGTGAAAAGTAAAGAACTCAACTGTCACTTCACTTCCTGCTTGCAGACGGAGGCATGAGATAGTTAAGGTAACTTCGAGAACAGTCTCCTAACCCACCCCAGAAGAATCAGCTTAACTGTACTGGTTACCTTAATAACTGCAAACAAAACAAAACAAAACAAAAACCGTCTTTTCTGGTAGTCAGTCATTAATTACATTTTTACACACTCAATAATTTAAGAAGTTACTGAATGATTTCCCAGGATTATTGTTTGTTTTTTGAAGTTGTTTTTCCTCTTGACACAGTGTTCTGTTTGAAACTTTGCTGTGCATTTGAAGTATCTGACAAAACAGCTTTCAAACACATTCTTACAGGAAACACTATGAACTGCCCGTCATGAAACCTCACTTACCACAAGTGAGATAAAAAGCAAACAGTTAAAGCATGTTACAGCGTTCCTCCATTTTTAGAGAGCGACGTAACCAATGTTCTCCCTGTTTTGAGATACGGGAACTGTTTGGTGCAAACCTCAGCATTTCGTTGGAGTTAATAGCAAACTCAACTCCTGTCTGCATTTGAACTCTGGCCAGATTACTCAAATGACATTTCAGAATGGCTCCTGTGGACGGCTTGCAGTAGCTAATCCCTCTTGTTGCGATTACCCACTCTGATCCACTAGCTCTGCAGAGCTTACTCTCTCCTCCACTTCAGCAGCATACCGCTCTGGGCCTGCTGGTAGGACAGGACAAATGACAGGAAGAAACAGGCCTGAACGAACTCTTCCCACTCTGCTTAGTTCTATGTAATGTTAGCAAAGACCTAACCCACCTTCTGTAAGCTCATCCAGAACTGGGCCCCTAGCCAAGCCCAGCCTCTGAAAACTGTCTCGGAAAACTTACCCAGTGGAGCTTTCAGCCCTTGTGCGGAGGAAGGGCTGTTCTGGAGAGGCTTCTTGTTACCTTCCATTCACATAATTTGGATGTGCTTCATTGCACACTTGCTACTGCAGGCTTATATCATGAGTTGGGTCTGCCCACCAACTCCAAATATGCTCCATGTTTGGTCTTATGTAACATTTGCTACTACTGTAAAAAGCACTTGAATTACAAAGGTCCTGGCAGATCAACAGAAAACAAGGGGTGGAGTCTAATTTCATCTAATATGGTCATATAAGGCGTCCTGGCTGGTGTAAATTAATCCTTGTATTTGAAAGGCAACTTGCCAAAACTGAAGAAGATGAAATTTATAAATTTAACCTGCTAAAATGTGAATTATTCATACCATGATTTTTCTAAATACTTTTAAACTGACACTACTACTACCAGGTATATTAGAAAATTTACATGATTAATTTCATTATACAATCTACATTTTAAGCTTCGATAGACCTAAAGTTATACATTTATATAAATAGCAGTAAGGCTTTCTCTACATTTTATTTCCTCATGATCTCTACTTTAAAAAAATACAAGTCTGTTATACCCAAGCGCACTTTTCTCCCCAAATCTAGTAACAAAAATCTTAACCCCTTTTCTGTGTATAGTTGTAAAAGTATGCTTAATTTCAGAAGAATATACATCTGATTGTCCAGAGTTCAATCAATGGATGACTGACAAAAGTATGGTAATTTTTATAGTCATAATCCAAAAACTTAGCTCTAAGTGGTTCTTTGTAAACAGTGGCTTCCTGGTTTAGCTGTTTCCCTATCTTAGCCCTATTATACTCCCTACATCACTACTACCCCTCTTGTCAATCATCAAATCTTACTGTCAAAGAGACATGGTAAAAAACAGCCAACTGATCTGAGTTTTATGATATTAAAGGCTGCATAAATAGTCTCAGATGCTTGATAGTTTAGCTTGAACACTTTTAAATGTCAAAAGGAAGAGGGGAAATTCCTCTACAGAATCCCATCTCCCCATGCAGAATATCTGGCAAAAAGTCATGAATTACATGTGCAGAAAGATTTGGCCTGGAAGGGGTGAGAATGAGTTGTGAGACATAGGAAATGGCTTCTATTAGACCAGATACAAATTCTAAATTTATTCTAAAATAAAAGAATAGTAGCCATGCTGCTTTATTTTCATAGTAACCATTCGGATCCTAACCATGGTAACAATATTAAGGTCCAGAGAATTTTCTGAAACTTACTCTTTCAACTCCCACCAGATTTCTTAATCACAAACAAATAAAATTATGGTGGTCCTTAAAAGACAACAGAAGAACATGAGGAAAGAGCCATCAGTGGGTCTTAGGACAGAATGAGCAAATCTTTCAAAAGTTAATTAGCAAAAATAAGAATTTTAGGTTAATTCACTGAAGGTTTTCTTAAGCTAATAGGAAAAAGACCCATTGCGGTACTACTTGATTGTAGGTCTTACTTAGCATTGTTACCTGTACCCACCTGCCCTCCCCAAGGGCAGCTGACGAGTCTCCTTGATGTCATCAATTGTAGAACAGAACTGAGATAAGAGGATCTTTCTCAGACTAAGACTCAGATCCACACCATTGCACCTATCAGACTGGACACCAGCCTCCTTGCCAGTCTCCTAGCACAAATGCTTGCTTTTCTAATATTCCCTTTTGTAGATGATGACAGTGCAAGAAAACAATCATTACTAGAACCAGCCAATCTATGACAGTTCTGAGAATGAAGTCTTTCTGTGACCTTGACAAAACCATGGTGAATTTCAGCAAATGTTCTTAAATGCTACAAACACATGTCTACATTTAGTTTCATATATAAACAAGAGAGAAACAACTTAAATTTATTTTTAAGATCTACATCAAAAAGAATGATAGTATAAGCCAGGAAAATGTAATTGTGTACAATTGACACAAATACACAGAATCTGGGCATAAAGCTCAAATTAAACTTTTAAACACATGCATACGCCTCTCAATGACCTGGATAAAATGTTTAAGCAAATACAGTTCTATTCGGCTTGGAAAGTGTTATTTTCTTCAAACCATTTCCCAATATCCTATCCAAATAAAGTTTATACTGATATTAAATCCCCCAATGATGGCTCATATTTAAGTATCTAGGTCTGGGACATGGTCTTCTTTTTTCTTATGAAAAAATAAACAGACTACAGACTAAAAAAAGACCACAGACTAAAATACCATTTTAATAGAATAACAACCATGCCTACAGACCAAAAATTATAGGTATTGGCTTGGTGTGGATGGTGTGCACTCATCAATTTTACTCTGGTTGCACAAAGGGAGTCCTGAACTGACACAAATTCTTCTGTGAATTAGCCCGCTCGCAGCAAACAAGCAAACCAACCGCAACTAGGAGGGGCAGAGAGGGCTTGGGTTCAGGGGCAGCCAGCCTGCAGTCTCAGCACTTTCAGCTGTGCAGCCTTGGGCAAGAGACTTCTGTCTCTTAGGTTCTGTGTCCTCCCCTGAGAAGCACTAGTTCCGCCATATTCTACAGGGCTATGGTAAGGAGTAAAGGAGGTAACACATGTAATCAGTGCCCAGCACATCTTAAATGCTCAATAAATATTAGCTATTATGATTAGAAACAAGGAGAAATTGAACGGTGAATATTATTTAAATAAAGGAAGAGTAAGAGAAAGACAGCGGTTTCGATTATAGAAATTAGTGAAGTCCGCAACAAATCATGGGATTTCCTAAACCAAATCCCTAAGAAGCCAGCAGAGGTGGCATTTGGCATACTGCAGGGCAACAAACAAGCTGTTGGCAGTTGGGAAATACTGTGTTCCTGTCAGTAGCCAGTTCTCTAGTTTACAGAAGCACAACAAGTCTCCACTAACTCCACTTCACTGTCTCAGCAGGCCGAGCGAGTTATAATTGGCCTTAATTGGCACTTACAGGAGCTTTAACATTCCTTACCTGATGCCAAGGAGCACTTGAAAGGGAGAGAAAGTATTTTCAAACTTAGAAATACCAAGCAATTCATTCAGCTGTGGGCCTGGAAGCCTGCTATCCAGAATCAGATTAGCTTCACCAAGAAATGTTGCTGTTATTATCCAGTGCTCATTAGGTACTCACACTGGATTAGGAGAGGTGGGAGATAAAGTTTAAATGAGGATAATTCACCTTGGGGGCTAATACCACGCAGCAGCTTTCCTCTGGCTGCCATCATCTGATCTTTCTGCGGATGGCTCCTTCAGGGCTCAGCCGCACTTCATGTGTGAGTGTCCCTTTTCAGCTGTTCCAATTGTCTGAAGGTAGGCAAAGTAAAACCACATGGCCTGATTTACATGGGCTTTGTGTAAACCAGTCTGACCTCAGCCTAGTCATCATTTGATACGCAAAATGAACACTGTTAAAGGTGAGCAATCACTCCAAAGGCAAGAAAGATATTGAGATCAGAAATAAAACTGACGATAGTTATTTACTGGCCCTGCAATTAAGCTCAACAAAAATTGTTCTCTTTTAGGAGACTACGCATGTTTCAGAGAACAATTCAGCCTAAAATAACTAGATTTCTTCCCTTAAGATAAAGACCATAAAGAAAAAACAGAAATTTCCCACAGATGCTGGAAAAATTGCCTGTAATTGTTCAAATATTTTTAAAAAATCATCACTCATTTTGAAAGATCCCTTTGCCTCATAGCATTAATATTATGTAAACTCAGAAGGTACATGCCACTCTGGTAGTAAAAAAAAATTTGCACCTGTTAGAGAAATTTACTTCAAAGTCAGATTAAAATTAATCATATGTGTGTGTATGTTCTGTGTAAAATAATATGAGGCTTTAGAAAAAAAAGTTTAGAAAAATAAATAAAACGCCTATTTCTGGTGGAGATACTCTTATACATGGTAGTAGAGATATAAAGGATTACAGCCTTTTTGGGAAACAGTCTAGGAGCAACTATTAACAATGCAAATAAATTCCCTTTCTGATCCAAGAATCCTTTCTTGAGACTCTATTGCATACAAAACAAAACCACCAATAGTTAAGGACAGACATATGTAGCAGGGTGGTTCCTGCTGCTTTGTTCAAAGAGGCCAAAAGCACGAAACAAAGTTAAGGTCCTCAGACAGATGGCCTGGCTGAGGAAGCTACTGTATAGCTATACCTTAGAACAGTAAGCAATCATTTAAAAGAGGGGATTAGTGTTATCCTGGGATGTGAATGGATTTCCATGTGATATAGTTGAGTGGAAAAGCAGCAGAAGTATACATAATATGATCCATTTTTTGTAAAACTATGACTAAAAGCCCCTGCTTATAAGCCCTACATATAAACACAGGATTATATGTACCCGTACAGTTATGAGCATAAAAAAAATATATGGAAGGATGTATATATACTAAGTTACATACTAAGAATGTACCAGGTTGCATATATCGGCGGTCCTCAACATTTTTGGCACCAGGGACTGGTGCTCCTATGAGAATCTAATGCCTGATGATCTGAGGTGGAGCTGAGGCAGTGATGCTAGTGCTGGGGAGTGGCTGAAAATACAGCTGAAGCTTCACTTGCTCACTTGGCGCTCACTGCCTCCTGTGTGGCCCGGTTCCTAACAGGCCACGAACGAGTATGAGGCCTGTGGCCCAGAGGTTGGGAACCCCTGGAATAGATGGTTTATAGAGTAAAAAGGACTATTAAGTTGACGAATGTGAGAAGTCAGAAAAGGCCGATGAAATAAAAAAAAAGTAGGCTTAAGTGAAAATCGCATGTTTGAGATTATTACATTTATGCATCTATATAAAAATATATGCTGTGTGTATATTTCATATATTTATGTATCAATAAAAACCCATAGAAAAACTATTTTAACAGATTTTTGTGATAAAAAATGTACTGTGAAGGGAATTTAAAAAAAATTAAACATATGAAATTCTGGTATTATATCGAACAAGTTATCCTGGTTATTACACCCATTTCATTTGTTTGGCCAAGCAGACTGAGATTCAAGAAGCACAACTGAGCACAGTAAGAAAAGCTTTAGCCACTCAGGCAAAACATCTTAACTTTCAAAAGCTCACTACAAATCTAGTATTAAGAAGTCTAACAATCTTTTAAAAATATCAAACATAAGAAGCAATGAAACAAATTTCATTTAAAATTTATTTTTGACCCTAGGAAAATACAAATCATGAACTCTATCATGTGTGATTAGGGGTATACTGTTTGTATTTTAACTTCTTTTACAGTGAGATAATTACCTTCCTTATTTCTGTCTTTTCAACTTTCAAACATACAAGAGGAAAAGGTATACAATGTCTCTGAAGTTAAATTTGAGAACTCAAAAACAAGATGTAGAAGTAAACCTAAGACTGGGATTTTTATACACACATTGTGGCAACAGGAAGGAAATAGCTAAATTTAGCCACTATCCTCTTGCCCCAAACTAATTTGTTTCATGGGCCTGGACTAAAACATGCATGGGAGGAATTATACCAGCCAGGTAATAGGTGCTATAGCATAAGGAAGCAATAAAAACTCCCTCTTCTGGTCATATGTAAGATCACAGCTTAACAGGGTTGAAACAGTAGGTGTGTGTATCTTAACCATTCAACATATAAATTAGTCTTGTGAAATGATTGTCAGGAAAAACATCTTTTAGCAAATATAATTAAAATATGGATTCATAGCCTAAAATGTCCCCTTTAAAATCTGAAGCAGAGCCATCCTAATAATTTCTGTATGTAGCAGAATATTTCTGTATGGTGAATATTATCCATTTATTGACTGATGGTGCTAGAAACTCACATTTTCCCTGCCTCATTATGGTGACACAAATCAGAAGTTAAAGCAGTTCATGAAATCATAGTAGTAATAACCTGGAGGCCAGCTATGACCAGCCTCCATGTGGAGAATCAATAGGCTGAAATACTGACAGAGATTCTCGAAGAAGAACGGTCTTTAAAGCACTACATAGAAAAATTAACACTGAAAATCTAAATGCCCATCAATAGGGGATTGGTTAAATTAATTTAAATACATTAATAAAGTGGACAAATAGGCAGTCTTTAAAAAGAAGTAGAGTAATATGCATTAACATGAAAAAATAAGATAGATTATTAAGTTTAAAAAATAGATTTATAACAAATCTAATTTTTCCTGTGTGAGGGAACAAGTATGCAGCCAAATACTGTTTTGCCCAGGGTCTAGAAACCTTCCAAGGGTCTATGCCAACCTGCATTCCTGAAAAGTAAGATAGAGAAGCTTTATTCATTCTGATTGCAGATTTATCCTCCTGTTGGTTATTTTTTTCTTTTACAATGTATACTATTATGTTAATAATGAAAAAGATCAAAATACATGTTTTTGTTTATTAATCAATAAATTTTTTTACCCAGTTGAAAGCATGAGAAGTCCCAGAAAAGTATACATATCCTCTTTTGTTTTCTGTCTTGTACAACTAAATTACTATACCCACTGCAAAACAAAAACAAAAACAAAAAACAAACAAAAAAACTTCCTTGCTCAAAATCCTCCAGTGACTTCACCTGGCCGGAACCATCCAATCTGGATTCCTTTCATGGCTTGCAGGACCCAGAATCCTCTGGCCCAAGTCCCTCTTTCTCCAACCTTAACCTGCACTCCACTCCTCCTCGCACACCACTTTTCTCTCTCCTCAATGGCCTTTCTGCCAAACCCATTTCCACCTCAGGATCTTTGCACTTTCTATTTTCTCTGTGTGGAACACTGGTCCTCCAAATCTTCAAATGGCTGGCACTTTTTCATCACTGAGCTCAAATATCAATTTCTCAGAGCGGCTTTCTATGACTAGCCTTACCTAAAATGTCTTGCCCCAGTCATTCTTTCTCACATTATACCTAGCATTTATCACTATCTGAAACAATCTTATTTTACTTGATTTGTCCTTCTCCCTCTACCCTCTGTACACAGACTATAAGCTGCATGAAATCAAAGACATTGCTACAGTGGAGAGCAATGCCTAGAGTAGACAGCAGGGACTCAATAAATACTTGTTTAATACATGGATAATATCATTGCCAGTTTATTTTTTTAAAGCAACCCTAAAGACACAGGCATTTAAAAAGGCACAGATTTTGTAACATAATAAAATAACCAGTCTTTCTGATTCCATCTTGCTTGGAATCCATCTTTTTTCCTATAACATGTTGGTTAGCAACTTCTGCTTAGTCCCGCACATAGATATGCTACTCACTAAAGGAATCTAACCTGTAGCCTAGGAGTTACTAAAACAACTTCCTTGCTTGAAATTACCTCCCCAAGGGAGTAAGGAAGATATATACAAAAACAATGATAGTATATCAAGATTTATAGGAACCTTATGACTGGGACCACAACAACCAGAGTTTGTTGACCCAAAACAAAGAAACTTCACCATTCCCTCTGGACCCTTGCTGCTGTCCAGATGTCTGCTGTCATCAATCACCTTCTGACCTGAAACCCCTCCAGTTTCTCCTTCCCCAGACATAAAAGAAGCCTGAATTCTGTACTTTCTCAAGATGGTTATTTAGGACGCCAGTACGCCATCTTCTCAGCTTGCTGTCTTTCTGAATAAAGTCACTTTCCTTGCCCCAGTTCCTTGTCACTCGACTTACTAGCTGTTGTGTGGTGAGCGGTTAGAGTTTTCACTTAATTACAATTTCAGTATGAGGAAAAATCAATCTATTTTATAAATAGAAATTAAAATGTTGCTCCTACAAATGGCATAAATAGCACCCTTTTAAAGATACCTGCTTATTATATAACTATAGAAAAAGATAACATTGTATTAGCACTATTTGGCTTATGGCAAAGACAAACTGAATTCACTACATTTAAATTACATCATGCTATTCAGTGACAAGAAGCTTAGATCAAATGGTCAATGGGGAATGTGCGCCTTGACATCATTCACATTTTGATGTGCCTGCTCTGGTTAGCTTCCTTCTCTGGCTCTGCCCCTGACTGCTGGAGAAAGGCCTAGCATGTGTCTCCAAAGCAAAAGAGTGAGTATTTTTGGCTCTGCACAAGTTTTACAGAAATGAATATGCCAACCAATTCTCTTAAAGAAGCTACAAAATGTTATGAGTCTGGAACAAAGAGAGGAGGAGATTGGCTTTGGCTAGCTACTATGATTTAGGGTTAAACAGAGTAGGAGAACAGTCTGAAGAGAAATCCAAGGGCTGTGCTAAATCAAATATCTACCTACTATTAACATCTACAAATTACTAAATGTTCTCTCTGAGGTAATGTGTTTACAATGCCGACCTAGCTACTCTAAACAACCTTAAAATTCTACCTGAGCTTGAACATCTGCCACTAATGATAGTTTTGCGACAGGTAGAATTCATTACATCTTCTCTAGATTTTCTTTTAACTCTACGCATCCTTATTATACACAAGAGAAGCAGATATGAGTAGCCAGTAAACCTGGCCTCGTACGTTTTATGTGTGAATGAAATTTAATTTAAGAGTTTGATCTGTAAACTGGGAATAAAACCATCCATTCAGTGGGTCTCTAAGAACAGTAAATAAGATAATACATGCAAAAATGCTTTGTGAAAAATTAAGTGCTATTAAAAATTATCATTAGTATATGAATTTTTAAATGAATGCCAATCCTGAACAGATTAACTATCATTGAAAATTTCAAAGTAGAAAAGACTTAGGTTATAAAAATTTAGTGGCTAAATTTAGCTAACACACTAGAGAGGAAAAAAACACAAAACATTTTCCTTTATCCCAAAAGTTACTTAATAGCCAAATAAAATAACCTATTCAATATGCCTGAAGTGTTATTCCATGTCTAAGTCAATCAGATGTCAAAAAGGGGAGAGTGTTCTTTATTAAACAGCAAACCTCTGCTTTCTGATGCAGATTAACTTAGTTACAGGATGGCAATAACTGGTCACAACTAAGTGAAATGTCAACAATGGGAATCGGCATTTTTGCCAGAACCTGCCCACTGGATCTCACAGAGTAAGACTCATTTTGCTTACACGAATGTTCTTTGAAATCAATTAATTAGTTTAAAAAAGTATGAGTAATTTATTATTTGCTCATCCTCTGATGAAAATGACATTTTAGAAAAATATAATTTATGCTGGCATCTGAAAGAATCCAAGCCATCTCAGTGCACTTCAAGAAACATTAAGTCCAAGCAATGTGTATGGCTGCTAATTTTATAGGATTCATATCTGCAAGTGGAGAAAGCTAGAAGATTGAAGCAGTGTTTCTGTAAAAGCTTCTTTAACACACAAACTTTGCACACAAAGTTGGAAAAAGCCACATTTAGGACATCTCCCTCTGTG
The DNA here is from genome assembly GCF_000151845.1 of Pteropus vampyrus. Lineage (NCBI taxonomy): Eukaryota > Metazoa > Chordata > Mammalia > Chiroptera > Pteropodidae > Pteropus > Pteropus vampyrus. The sequence goes on along the minus strand of NW_011888822.1, from coordinate 4,336,271 downwards.
AACAGAGGTCTGAGAAAGGCAGATGTTTTATTCTGAGCCACACAGCAGGCCACTGACAGCAACTGGTAGGGGCGCCATACATAAAATCAACTGGTAAATGGCAAGGGGTGTTAATCTGTGATCCCTTTGCATGTGGACATGAGATTCAAGAATTCTGCTTCTTAGGTGTGGCATTTCCTAGGGGTTGGCCTCAGTAGATAGCTCCCTAAACATTAGAGGAAACCAAATCCAATAGCTTGAGCTGGAATTTCCCAAAACGTGGAATAGCTATTACTCCTTAACATGAATAAGAAAGACTAAATTGCAAGTAAAAACTTACTCTTTCCAAATCTCTTTCTTCTCATAACATCACACTACCATGTGGATAACACTTGCCTAAAATGTGCTACCTTAGGGCTCAGGGCTGGCACTGGCAAAAAAGCATCAAAGAATTTAATCATCTTCTCACTGTATTTATTTTTACATTTACTATCCATGTCAAACAACATCAATTTTCTTGTTACCGATTCTAGTAAGGTTTTCTTTGTAGAAGATTTATTTAAATAGAAGTGGTTTGATTTTAAAAAATATATATATATTACGTGGAACTAAATAAGTAAGCAATTCACAAAGACGGAACCCGATTGATAAAAATTGGTCGAGAGAGATTAAGGCATTCTTCATAAGCAAACTCAAAGAGAAGCAGCAGAACACTGAGCAGTGCAAGTAAGTAGTTTATTAGAATCACCTGGTAAACCCTTTCACTATAGAACCACAGAGGCACCCGAGTAGTCATCAGCTAGTTCTACCTACTCAGATCTGTAGTAAATGTATGTAAATAGGATTACACATTTTAGGCTATTTAGCAGCCAGTTTAGGACCAACACATTTATTACTAACTGATCAACTAAGATTCCCAACTTGATAAACTCAAAAGAAAGGTGCTTCTTGACCTCAGAAACTTCACTATCTTAGGCTTCCTTTATACTGAAAGTTTTAGAGACAACTAACATGACATTTCCAGCACATAATACAAACACTTAAAAATCAGTTAAAAAAATAGGGGCCTCCTTTTGTGACATCCTTGCTAGACTCAACAAAGTTCTGAGTGCCAACTGCATCAGTCACTATGCCAGGCTCCGGGAATACAAAGCGGCAGATCCAATAGTGGAGGATCTGCTGTGAATGCAATGCATCCTGGCTAGCCTGTGGGTTACAATCAGCCTTGGCGGCAGTTTAGAATGCAGACTCCTGAGTCCTATCCTGGGAAATTCTCAGCCAGTTGGTAAATTAGGAAGGGCCTTAGGAAGCAGCCCACTTAAAAAGCTCCCCTTTGATTCAGATGCACAGCAGGTTTGGGATCCACTAATGCAGATTACATTTTTAAATCTGAAATTAGCAGTACGTAACATCTTGTTCTTAAAAATACTGAATAAGGAAAGATAAATATGAGACATGCTGGCCTATTTCAAAACACTAAAACAACATCAAGAAAGCACACTATTATTATGCAGTTTTCAAGAAAGAAGGCAATCTAAACTATGAAAGCAATCAGACAACGTGAAACTGAAAATGCCAAAATGACACTACTATCTCACGCCATCATTGCTCAAATGGAAATACTGGTTAATTGAGAGTTCCCCAAAAGGCAGATTGACTAGTAAAAGTCTCTTACTACTCTGGATAATAAGCTGCTCACCAATTCAGAATAATATTATCACCAATATTAACTGATTTACAAGCCTTGCCGCCATTGTAGCTTCCTTTCCTGTCCTGGCAGCAGTGGTTTTAAAAGAACTGACTTGCAGGGGCCCCCAACCCCTGGGCTGCGTACCACTACAAGTCCTTGGCCTGTTAGGAACTGGGCCAAGCAGGAGGTGAGCGGCAGGTGAGCAAGCAAAGCTTCATGTGTATTGGCTGCCCAGTGCTAGCATCACTGCCTTAGCTCCACCTCAGATCATCAGGCATTAGATTCTCATAGAAGCACCGGTGTCTGGTGCCAAAAAGGTTGGGGACTGCTGGACTATTGAATTTTGTAGCAACCGCTCATTTGTTCATAAAAGTAACAGACTGCCCACAAATTTTCACCAATTTCATCAAAAGATAAGAAGACTCCTTCCCTTGACAGGTATGGGTTCTTCCTAATATGGTAATAAACAGTTTGCTATGGCCAGTAGGAAAGATTTTGAAAACCCTTTTGTAGTGTAAATGCTGAAAAACAAACAAGAATAGGCCTTCTGGAATTACAACAAAAAAAGAACAGGTTTCATAAAGACCTTTTCCTGTGACAACCCATCCCCCAAGACAGAAGAGACACTGGCAGCAGCAGGAACTATTCTTGATCCTGCGGACCGTGCCCACGTTTCCTTCCCTCTAGCTGAATAGTGTGTCACTTCCAAACCACTCCAGGGCCATCGCATGGTGCCTCCCTCCACTTCATGCAGTTGCCCCAGCCCCGCACATCTATCCATCTCTAAAGCTCCTGTTTATTCCATCAGCCTTCTCCTTGGCTGCTGCCTCAAAGACAGAACTCCTTCCATATTTCCCAGATAAATACTGCACTTGACCATCACCTTCCTGCAGAAGATTTCTCTCTTACAACTTTAATATTTCCGTTGTCACTAGAGGAACCAAAGCACCCCAACCAGTGGCTTTATCAGTCACATCGCTTGATAAGCCACAGAAGGCATTGGAGTGCCCGACTCTCAAATTCACATGATCTAATTTACACTTTTGAAGTTACCACAATTACTCTGTCAGTCAAGTATTTTATTAGAGGACACTGTGTGTACTAGGTACTGGTAGAGAAAAAGGGTAGAATTAAGATTTTAAGACACTCCTCACTTCCCCGCTATACACTGACATCCTAAGAGAAAGACAGAGGAAGATAAAGAAAATCATCTCCATAAAATGTGCTGCAACAACTATGTTAAGTGCTTCTAGAAGAGGGAACTTTCTGCCTAGGGAATTTCTGGAAGTTAACACCTTTAAGTGGGCCTTGACCCAAACTGCAGAGTTTTCACACTCCCCTCTTTCCTCTCTCATTCCCATTCCAACCCTGCTCATCAATCCTGGAAGATTACTAAGTCACATCACTCTGGTGCTAAAAAGTCTGCAACAAGTTCCCACTGATACATCAAGGCCAAAGGAGTCTGAAGGGCACTGAGGCTCTGAGCTAGTCCCAGCCTGCCTGTGCACACAGCTCTTCCACACATGGGTACATCAGCTCTGGCCAATGGAGACTCACGCAGTACATTCCAGATTGCCTGGGATTTCCTGCCTCTACACTTGCTTATGTCATCCCAGTTGCCAAGCAGGGGCCACCAAATACGGCTGTTCAGTGCACGAATTGTGTAGATGTATGTGGCAGCCGTCTATCTGCATTGAAATACTTCCCATTTTAGGGAATTATAAATGATTTTGAAAAGTATTTTCTGCATTTCCACAATGAACATGTATTATGTATATAAAAATTGAGAGGAAAAAATCACCCATGAGAAAAGAATCCGTTCTTCTCTTCAGAATAGCCTAACGTGAAGGCTATTTTCTCTAAGAAGCCTTCTTTGAGTTATTCAACAAGAAGCAATCTGTGCTCCTCCTTATTCTTAAGACTCTGGACTGTTTTATGACTTAAGACACATACCTTCCTATATGTACAGCTATACCTTTATTTCTCTCTCATACCTACTATCATGTGTCACACACTGAATGGGGAGCTTTACCCATCTTGTTTCATTTCATCCTCAGTGATAACCTGCAACTTGCTATTATCATCCTTACAAGGTAACAAAGGAAGCCCAGGTTGTAAAACTTGCTTGAGGCAAAGAACTAATCTATCCTTCTTGCTAGTTTAAATTTAAATCAAGTCTAGTCTGGCTTCAAAATCCTAACTCCAAAATACTTGGCAACTGACTGACTACCTTTGTCAATACTAGCCTTTGAGAGTCTTAAGCAAGGAGAAAATATCTTATTCATTTTTGTACTCACTTTTGGTGCCTATCTTGGAGCCCTGCCTACGAGCAGAAACTCAAAGAACCTTCTTATGATTACATGAAAGATTTATTCCTTGGGGAAAAATTGTGGGATGTTACGATGGCATTACTCTTAAAACAACTGCTGTCCCGACAACTAGCCCTGTAGGTTCTAGCTTTAAAATGTATCTTCAAGCTATTCTGCCTTCCCAGCTCTACTGCCCCACCTTAGTTTTAGTCAATTATCATCTCCTGCCTCTGAACTATTCTCCCTGCTTCTAGTCTTCTCCCACAATATCTTCTTGGCAAATCAACCAGTGAGGTGGGCCTGTGTTACTCTTTTATATAAACCTTCCAGTACCCCCAAGTTTCTTCTTACTCTGGCCTAGAAGGCAACGCATGATCAGGGTCCCTGCCTAGAAGCCAGACTTCTCTAGTCTCTTTCACAATTACCCTCCAGTCACACTAACCTTCTCCAGGTTTGTGCACTGGCTCTTCCCTCTATATTGAATGCTCTTATTTCAGATCGTTGCCTGGGTGGCTCCCTTCTCATCACTTAGGACTCAGGTCACCAGGGGCACCTCCTCAGAGGCTTTGCTGAAAGACTATCTACAGAAGGACACCACTGTTATTCTCTCTCTCAAGCTTGCATTTGTAGTAGTGAGAAAAACGAAGAAACAACCTGCAGTTATTTAAAAAATGTTTCTAGTTAGTTTTGCCTATCTTTCTAGCTAGACTTTAAACTCCATGGAGGTAGGAATCATACTATAAGGTAGGTATGCAAATACTTCTGAGTTGTTATTGAACCAAACTGAGTATAAAACTAAGTTTTATGATCAGAATTTTATTTTAATGTATTTTAGATGGCATTATGACAATGCAAAAAGAACCATATTTGGATCCTTTCACAACTAAACACCCAGATAACAGACTTAGAGCCTGAAGCCCAGGGATGACTTGCAGGGAGGTGGAGGGGGTTCATGAAACCCCTGAAGTCACAATGCCTCACCCTAAGTACATGTGCAATTTTGATGGGAAAGATGTCATAGCTTCAAAACATTCACAATTTAAAACATGAAATCAAGATAGATTTAGAACTACTAAACTTGGAAGTTTCAAAATCACATTTCTCTTAAGAAAAACCACATCTCCATACTGTATGTATATTTATAGCCACTAAATTCACAACCATAGGATAGAGAAGGAAACAAATCTTTTACTATACTGATGTAATATTTCAAAATAGATTCTATAAAATACATTTTCCCTGTCTAATTTAAATAAAAATAAGAAAATGCAGATAATTTTCAATAAAATTCAGAAAATACCTAACATCTGATAGGCATTAACTCATTCAATGAATTAGAAAGCTTACTTCCTGACAGGGCTTCAGTTGCTGGCCTTCAGTTTAATCCTGTTTTACCTATTACTCTCTAATAATGATTTTTAAATGATTAAGCACTTACCATAATGTGATTGAAATGCCTGCGGTTTGACAACCTGATTACAGTCGTTACACACCACCAAGTAGAAATCATCGTGGGCTGGACAGAGACCAAATATTGGCATATCTGCAACAAAGAAAGAGAGCAACACTCACTCAATCTGGTTCTGATTAACACAGAGCCATTTGGGATGGCGATACTTTCTACAGGAGCTGCTTTACGATAAAGTACACCAGGACAAATATTACTCCAGTTTAAAAGTAACTTATATGACACATCATGACTATTAAGAGAAATCAAGTCAGGCTTACAGAAACGCTGTTACAAAGGGTTAAAATAAAATACACCAAAAATCACCAGTATGAGATAAAACTGACAAATATATTGAAATGTAAACAATGAATACATTCACACATAAAGCAACTTTAGATGAACTCTACCAAGGGTTATGAGGAAGAATCTGCAAATCCATAAAATGCTTAGCAATTCCCCAAACTGTACCATCTAATGGTTTTATTTGTTTAACTATGCATTCTATTTCAGCCATCTGGTCTCTGAGTTCTATGGAACATTTAAGAAAAGAAGCAAGGTTTCACTGCAGAGTAAAACTGCTTGTTTCAACAGCATGTAATACAAAGAATACTATTTTTATACTCTTTTTCAGGTCACAACAACCTCTAGTCCTTTTGCTTACATACTGATGCCACTGGACAGATGGAGCTTCAGCACAAACACAGCATTTCATACATTAACCTCAGTTCAGTTACTATAATAGGGCAAGATACAAGACGGATTTTTTTTACAGTAAGAAGTTTAAACAAGACACAAATGTGAAACTAAATTATCTGCAAATACATAAAAACTGAAAGTAACGATACTAATAATAAATATATGGTTAACTAAAAAGTCATAACCATGAACAATTAATTATTAACAACAATCTAAGGAACAGAGTTAATAGTTCAGATTCAGAATCTAAATATCTTAAGTATTTCAAAATTCATTATTTTAAGCAAATATTTTTCACTATATGTACTATTTAGAATATCTGCAATGAATGGATAATTAGCACATTTCAATTAGGCAAATACTTTAGTAGAATAAACACTAAATTTAAAGAGAGAAAGAAGATCTAAAAAGCTGAGTAGAATCTGCTTTCTTTGGTGTAAAATTTAATTTCACACTTTCTCCAGCTTCGGTGATCTTGGTGGTTTTAAAGGAAAAAGAAAATGCTCTAAGGGGATGTAAAAGTGATGATAATCTCTACAATTGCTGATCTAATATCTACACATGGCTACAGCTCAGATTTCCTTAAACAGTTTCTATTACCCTGAATTGCACAGATGGCTAGCTATAAATTTGAAACATACCAGGTACCAACACGATTCTGGGATGCAGTAGCAGCGCTGAGCAGTTTATATGTTATTATCTCATTCTATCCTCACAACTGCCTAGGTAGATACCATTCTAACCCCACTCTAAAGAGAAGGAAACTGATTCACAAAGAGGTAAAGTACCTTGTCTAAATCAATAGCTGGGATTAGATTCTGATTCATTGCAATGGCTTGGTTTTGGTTCCTAAAGGAACACGATTTCTAGAAATTCCTTCCAGATTCCAATTCTAATAATTTGGAATGTCAGGGCTGAACACTTTTTGACTGCATAAACTGATTAGGTAACATAAGCAGCTTCTAGTAGACTACTGACTTCTGTGACTAAGCTTAATAATTTAGTGAAAAATAATAGCCAAACAATGTGCTATTTTCCTTGAAAGCATGCCCACATTGAGTTAAAAATAGTACATGTGGGAGAAGGGGAAAGGTTATAGCTATGCAATGATCAACATGTAATAAGCCATCTTCCATGGCTATAGTTTTGTGACATATTATTTTTAAAAATAAAAATTCGAAGTAGTTTACCTAAAGTGCCATATACCCTTATGTTAAACATCTCCTATACAGGACAAATAAGGAAAATCTAAATGACAGAAATGGCATAATATTCATAATTTACAGCTGAAAAGTCTGAAATGTCTATAAATATCGAATCAATAGTTTTATTAATGACATCAGCTCGATTAGTTTTATTAATTAAATAGTAGTAAAAACAGAATTAAATCATGTGGTCTCAGTTTAGATATAGGCCTCTGTGATGTGCTGGTTTGTGTGGTTTCTCACAGCACTCAATGTCAAAGAATACTGTTTAAAATATATCAACTTTGCCAAATACCAGATACCTCTGGGGACTAGCCACCCCCACCCCTTTATAAATAAGGTAATTTTAAAAAATAAAAAACTGTACCAATACTTTCAAGTAATAGGAATTCAATTGGCCACAATGATGATTATATAGAAAGTTGTTCTTTGTTGCTCTGATTCCTTTGATACTTTTGTTACACTCAGAAACAATGATAAAGCTAAGAGGGTAGGGATCATTCTATAAGGGACCAGGAATCTATACTTTCGTAAAAAGTTCAATTGCCTCAAAAACTTAAGATCATTTTGCAATGATGATAACCATAATGGTACAACAGTGGCATTTACTGAGAGATTACTATGTGCCAGGCCCTGTGCTGAGCACTTTTTATGTTTTACCCTATCGTATAGATAACCCCTATTTTACTGTTGGACACGTAAACTTGTCTAATATCACCCAGCAATAAAGCACAACCAGGATTCAAACTCAGGTTTGCACTATCTGTGAGCGTAGTTCCTAATTTCTGATTAGCACATCCCATCTCCCTAAAAAGCCTGCATGTGTGCACATATGCGCACACACAGAATCCATGTGGAAAAAAAATAGTATACTTATATCTTGTCCATGCTACCCTATGAAGTTGAGTTCCTGTTATGAAAATCTAAAGCAACTTTAATTTTAGCTTTCTAAATTCTTTTAGATATCCATATTTGGAAGTAACTTAGAGGACAGAAAATAATTTAAATAAAATGTCTTCTACAGGAAAAAAAAAAAGAGTTCTATATCTTTTTTCTGCACTAGGACATTCCAGAGGCCTTAGCAACAGGAACAGAGTGTGGAATGTTGTGGCAACAGAGAAAATGAAACAATTTTTGTGAGGGACAGTATGTATGTTTCTGAGTATTTTTAAAGCATAAATTTACAATCAGCCCATCTACAAATTAACATATGGAACTAGCCCAAATGCAAAGAAGGAAAAGTTTAAGTTTACAACAATAACGAAATAGAGTTGATAAAAGAGTTCCTACTGGGTTAAAAAAAAAAGTTTACAAAATACACTTTAAATATACAATTTAAACCATTATGTACTTGAAAATAATAAAAAGTTTTAAAACTGCATTTGACCCATGGACTCTGAACTAACTTGAAAGAACAGATTTTATTGTGTGTAAACCCTAAATCTTTCTCAAGATTTGATCGCCCTAATCTTCCAATTAGAGAGTGGCCCAGCACCCACTTCTAGGCTATCGTGTACTTTTGAGACCCTTGGCCAGCACAGTAGGAAGGACTGGATTTAAGCACATGGACTTGTGAGCATATGTGTGTAGAACCTCCACAATCAAATGCAGAATGAATGCCCCCTCCCCGAAATCAGACTCTGAACAGGAGCAAATCTAATCACAGTTACTTTGGTGCTGCTATTCCAACAGCATCAATCAACAAGGACTGCACCGATCAACAAAACTTGAGTGTAGTAGTAAAGCATTTCACCTTTGCAGTATCCCGGGTTTTCTCCCTTCTCCCATGCTCCCAAACTTCTATATGTCAATGACTCCCACAATTCTATCTCCATTCCAGATGGCTCCCGAACTCTGTCCAGACTCATGTAACCAGCCTACTAAACATTGCTATCCTGACATCTTCTATGCATCTCAAATGAAACAAGCATGTCCAAGAGAACTTCACTTTCTACCATGCCCTGTCCCCACCCCCAAAACCCTCCCCACTTTGGGTAAATGACATTATTCATCTCCCCAATTGCTCAAGCTACAAACCCAGATGTCATCTATGATTCCTCTTTCCCTCTGCTGGTGGCATACCTAGGCTATCACTGTACAGCCTGTCAGCAGCACCCTCCAATGGGCTAAGGAAGAAGTCTCCCACGTAGTTTACAATCCCTTCCACAAAGCTGCCAGAGTGGTTCTTTGAAGTCCTCCAACAAATGTCACTACCATTAAAATTTCTCTAGTGGCTTCCCACTTCTTTAAAATAAAATCCCAGCCCTTACCTCAGTCCTCAGGGCCCTGCCAGATATCTACCTACCTCCTTCTCACTCTGTCTTCTTCCTCCCTTCTCTTCTCTCCTTGGCTCACTCTGCTGCTATAGGCACATTGACCACCATTCTCTTCTTAGACCTCGAAAGCTCTTTCTCAGCTAGACTCTGCCCTTGCTCTTCACAAGATGCCTGGTACATTCTCACACATCAGATCTCTCTGCTCAGCTGTCATCTCTTCAAAAGGCTGCCCCCTCTCCCTTATTAGTTACTATCTGTCACAGGTATTTTAAGCAGAGTGGCTAACAATGTGGGCCACTTCCTATTAGTATGAATACAATGTGATCTTGGGCAAGTTCTATAACCTCTTCATGTGTCAAATGGTGAAGATCACAGTACTTAATTCAATGGGCACTTCACCAAGTGGAAAGACTAAGAGAATTAATTCATGCAATTCCTTAGAAGGCTCTAATAAGTGCTCAATTTCCCCCGACAGCCTGTGAGATAGGAGTCATATACTTTCATTGTATTGCTCAGGAAACTAAGGCACGCAGATAATGAGGTTCGTTGGTGGCAGAGTCAAGATCTGAACCTAGATCTGCTCACAGGCCCAGGTAATTCCCAACATTTCTCCCAAAACACTGTCTCTTCCATGCTATTCCCAGTACCAATGTCCTGAGGTAAGGGCCCGGTGGCCTCCACATACACTCCATATCCAGGACAGATCTCACAGAGCCAGTTTCTTCCCTCTTCAGCTTCCTCCATTCTGCTACCAAAGCCAACAACCTACAAAGCAAAAATGCCATTCCTCTTCTTGAAGACCTCTGTTTGCTCCAAAGTGGGGCTTGGACCACTGACCTATCTCTCTGTAAGCAAAGCCCCCAGTACTCTGACTCTTCCCATCTCTCCAGTCTGAGTCAACCTACTCTAGTTTGAAGACTATCGTGGCCTTCTCAGAGCCTGCCTTGTTATCCTACAATCCTACCTTTGGCCAGAATAGCTCCTGTAGCACAGAAAGCTCTTCCTTCTTCTTTCTGCAATTCCCACCATTCAACAAGAACCAGTTCCATTGCCCCCTCTGTTTTACTCCTACTCATACCATTCATACCTCCATTACATTCCTTCACTCAGTGATTCATGATTTAGGAATAGTAATTCATAAGCGAACACCTCTGTAGTCTTGACGGCAGATTCTTTGTTTTACCTAGCACAGCTGCTATGAAGTGAATTATCACTGTGTGTTTGTGAATTAACGACTGATGCCTAGAACTCTTTCATAACTTCCAGGTGCTCTTAGGATAAAAATTCTTGACCTGGCCCGCAGGCCTTGAACAGCCCAAAACTACCTTTGCGCTTGGGCCCTCTGTCCTTCATATTGTCCTGGAGCACACCATGCTCTTTCCTGTCATAGCACCCTGGTGCTTGCTGTTCCCTCTGCCTGGAACTCACTTCCTCCAGATCTTTACCTGCTTTTAGTTCATCCAGTCTCAGCCTCAATGACACTTCCTTAGAGACTTGGCTAGGCAGGGCTCTGTTACTCACTGTCAGAGCACTAACTTAGCCTTGCCACACAGCACCATCCCCCTTTGTAAGTATCCATCTAGCTGTGTGAGCCTTGATCTCCTTCCACTAGACTAAGTTCCACATCTGCCCTGTTTTCTGCTCTAGTGACAGTGCCTAACAATGCCTAACTTGACTGACAGGAAGAAGCAAATGAATTTGTGTTAAATGTTATTTGATGGAGAATAACTGAAGTATTCAAATAAGTCCCTGTGGTACCATTATCAGTAAAGGTTATAATTGTGCCTTTATGTCATTTAATGACATAGTCATTCATTACAATTGGGTATGCCATAGTGAGACAAAATTCAAGGATGAGAATGTTTCCTTTGAACGCATGATTCCACTCTAGAAGGAAGTTTTTGGTAAAATTTTGTGGGTCTGATTCTCAAATATGCACCTTGGCAAATTCTTTTTTTCTAGTGTGTGCAGTGCAGAAACTAAGTAAATCTGGAGTCAGATTACTTGAATTCAAGTGCCTATTCTTCCCCTGCTCTTCTTACCACCTATGTGAATGTGAGTAAATTACTTAACCTCTTTGAACTTCAGTCTCCTCATCTATAAAATACAGTTAACAGGATCTATGTTTCATCGTGTTATTGTGAGAATGAACTGATCCGTGAAGAGCACTCGGCACTGAATATATAGTAAACAATAAATGTTAACAAAAACACAAGTATACATTCATTAATATGTCTACTACAAGGGCCTCAGTTCTCACTAATTAAACTTGTAGAAGACTGATAAATCCTCACTTAACGTTGTTGATAGTTTTCTGGAACTGTGGCAAAATGATGTATAATGAAACTGCTTTACCACAGGCTAATTGATATAAACAAGAGCTAAGTTCCTAGAGTATTCATCAGTATTATATCAAAATGACCCACTGAAGGAAAGGAAACCATGTTGATGTTATTCGAGGACCTGCTGTACACCAAATAGCAACTATTTTACAATGTGAGCTTAACTCTCAAGTAGTCCCCTGCTCCTATTGCTGACCACACACTCCCCTCTGTAAGCAATGGAAGGCTGAGGAACAGCAGAGCAGAGTGTCCCTAGTGCTCCCCCTGCAGAGGGCCAGGGCCCATGCTTCAGAATTTCAGCTCTACCTGGCAAGCCCAAGAGAGAACCCAAGATTTAATTAATTAACTAATTAATTATTTTTATTTATTTATTTATTTTTAATGCCTATAGCACCTGGTATTCCTAGGCAGTCTCCCATCCAAATACTAACCAGGCCTGACCCTGCTTTGCTTCCAAGATCAGATGAGATCTAGCATGTTCAGGGTGGCATGGCCATAGATTTTAAGCAAGGAATCCACATGATACAATAGGTCACTCTGGCATGAATGTGGATCCACTTAGGTAAGCAGTGGGCGGAGGGTGATCCCCAAGGGCTGATGCAAAAATCAGAATGAGACAGAAGTGCCTGTGTGATGAAGATGGGGGAAACGAGACTGAAGACATGTTCTGGAGGGCCTTGCAAAGAGCTCAGGAGACTGTGGATGGGTTTTGAGGTAGAGGGAGGAAGTCAAAGATGGGTCTACATTTTATTCCTTCCTCACTGAAGTGAATGTGGACACGTGGATGGTGAAAGACATAGATGGAAGAATTTAGTTTGCTAGGGCACAGAGCCTAAACACACAGCCTCTGGAGCCAGACTGTGTTCAAATCTCTGCCCTGCAAATTATTAGCCTTTACCTCAGTTTCCTCATCTATAAATGGGTAAAGTAATAGCACCTCCCTCAGAGGTTGTTAGGAGGACTAATAAAAGTGAAATGCTTAGAACAATAGAAATATGAGTAGTTGTTTTTTTTTAAATCATTTTCCCCATCACCGTCCACTCTGGTCTTTGATCTAAACAGTGGCTGTGCTCCCCTCTGCCTATTCTACACTCCTTTCCTCCAGTAACCAGTAATGTTTTTAAATCATAAATGTCATCTGATGTGATTAAACCCTTCGCTGGTTCTCCAATGTAGTCAGAATGAAATTGAATGATTAGAAGGCTCTGCCTGACCTCTGCAACCTCAAGACACAGCTTTTTCCTCATACTTTCCACTCTAGAATTCTAATCTCCTTTACAATTATGCTGACATGCCAGTCACTTTCTCATCTCTGGGCCTTTGCTAATTCTGTCCCTTCTGTACAGAATGCTTTGCCTAGCTGGCTCCAGGTCTCAGTCTACTTTCCATCCGAAAGACCTTCCCTGATAACCCAATTTAAAGTAGGCCCCTATCGTTTCAGACAATTCTCTCACTTATTAGTTAATTTATTATTTGTTTTTGCTAGCTCCCTCATTAAGATATAAACTCCATGAGGGCAGGGGCCATGTCTGCATAATAGCGTAGTGCTGGGCACACAGTAGGCCCTCAACAAAAGAATGGGAGAAAGGCCTCTGGATCAGACTTCCCAAGTTCAAATCCCAATGCCATTACTCACTAGGAATGTGTCCTTGGGCAAGTTCCTCTGCCAGTATCCTCATTTGTAAAATGGGGACAACAGCAGCTACCTTAATAGATACTGATGAGAATGAAGTGAGTTACTAACATAAAGCTCTTAGAACTATGTCTGGCACACAACCTGTGCTAGGTCTGTCTTACCTACTATGATTGTAATTATTTCTATTTTTACTGTCAGTAGGTTACACTGGCCACTGCTTCTAATCTCTGCTGGTCTACAGCCACCACCTCCTATAACACTATGTATTAAATACTTACTGTGTGTCAGGTAGCATGGCAGCACTTTACATATATCACTCATTCATATATTGAATGCCTACTCCACCTAGATGCTATTCTAGGTACGGGGTATGTAACGGTGAACAAAAAATCACAATGAAAATTCTGAGAAGCATTAATACATATAACAAAAATAATAAAAGTTTGCAATTACTGAATACTTCCTATGTTTCAAGTAAAGTGCTAGGTATTAACTTATTTGATCTTCACATACTACCTGTCTCTCAGGGCCATTTCCCCCACTTTGTAAATAAAGTGGGACACAAGGAGAGATTACCTCCTTTATGTTACAGAGCCCAAATGTGTGGAAGCTAAGATTTGAAGGTAAGCTACTCCCTTTAAAGTACATGCTTATTCACCACCTCACTACATGAGATTCTCCACTACTCAGTGCCCCGCTGCTTCTTCTAAGAAATCTCTATTCCTCTGCCTTGTTTAATCAGTCAACCAATGCGTCCTACCTAAAAGAAGATTTCTTAGGCTGGACTGTCTGCTCTCATTGCTACTCACTTAGATACTAGGACACTCAGCCCTATTGGTGTCTGAAATACTTCTAAGTAATCTAATGGACCTAGAAGGCTGGATGCATATAATTTGGGCTTTTACTATAGTCAGTCTCACATGTATTTTAATTGTGGGTAATCAAAAGTAATATCAATGACATAAAAAAGTTTTTAACTGCTGTTAAATGAGCTTTAATATCTCGACTGGGAAAGGATAAAATAGAATTTTGTTTCCACCCTCCACACACACTTCAACCAAATTCATATCCTGTGCTCCAATAAATCAAAGGAACTGGACATTCCTTTGACTATAAGATATTAAATGATGAAACCAACCAGTCACAAAAAAAAGGTCAATCAACAACCTGTTAAAACGTATGTGGTTTGGGGACATGTGTAAACTAGTCAATAAAAACTGGATTAGAAAAATGAGATGTTTCAAGTAAAAAAGCAACCAACCAAACACCAGAGGACCAAAGAGTTAAATAGAAGAAAACAGTCCTATCTAGTATCTATTAATCACTAACTACAAGTGACCAACCTTACATTGACTCTCCAAAGGTAAAGTCGCAAGTGCTACTGTTGTCACTGCTTATAGTAAAACTGAGATACAGCACCTGAGATAGAACAGAGGAGGCAAATATCATAATCCTAGGGAACCTAAGTTAGGGAAGGCAGGTTGGGCTACGAAGGTGACCAACATGGCAGTATACATAATAGGCTCTCTCATATTTGTAAAATCTCTAAATGTCTTACTAAAAACGTCCCACAAGGTTCAGGACTTTTAACAGATAATGAAAGTGTAGTAAGTGTCTTGAGTTTGGCTCAGATTCCTCAAGCCAGAGAAAAAAGTACTCTTTAGGTCTCCTATCTTAATGGTCACAGTGAAAAGGAAGGTGTACACAACTCTATGTTCGTCCTCAAAACAAAGCCTTGCTGCTTGAAGCATGGTCATGCATCAATAACCTCTCTATCGCCAAGAACCTGGTTAGAATTACTGAATTTCAAGCCCTGAACCACATCTACCATTTCAGAATCTCTTTACGTTTCTTTCTTTTTTTTTTTTTTAAACGCCTACAGCACCTGGTATTCCAAGGTAGTCTACCATCCAAGTACTAACCAGGCCTGACCCTGTTTAGCTTCCAAGGTCAGAAGAGATTGGGCATGTTCAGGGTGGCATGGCCGTCGACCAGATTCTCTTTAATAAAGATTCTCAGATGATTTCTATGTTTGAGAAGTGCTTAAAATAATACATCATACAATGTGGACTGAAACGTGAATAATGTTACCAATATTTGAGAAATTATTCATATCATAGTAATCCAGGCTTTTCCAAACCCATCTAACAAATTTATATTGAGTGTATTTGCTCAATGTATCTTGTTCAAATGTATAGTTAGTATACTGTACATTACAGAATCAATGTATACTGTATAAAATAGACTGAGTATATTGGTCAGTAGTTTTCAATTATTGTGATGTCCCTGGTTTTTCTATCAGGTTAATAGCCTCATAGAATAAGTTGAGAAGTGTGCTCTTCTTTCCTATTTTTTAGAAAAGTTTGTGTAGCCTGAGTGCTAATTCTTAACACATTTAGTAAAATTCACCAGGGAAGCCATATGGACCTGGGCTTCTCTTTGTGGGAAGTTACAAAGTTACTAAGTCAAATTCTTGTATTAGGTCTATTTAGATTTTTCTAATTCTTGAGTCAGTTTTGCTAGTTTGGCAGTGTCTAAGAATTTGCCCATTTCACCTAGGTTACACATTATGTGTTGGCATATTATTCACAGTATTCCCTTATAACCGTATTTCTGTAAGATTGGTCACAATGTCACCTATTTAATTTGATTTTAGTAATATGAATACTATGGTAAAATTAGCTAAAGGTTTGTCAATTTTATCAAAGTACTCTGTTCTTATCAAAGTATCAACTTTTGGTTCCACTGATTTTCTCTAAAGTTTTTCTATTTTCTAGTTCATCTATTTCCATGTTAATGTTTATTTTCCTTCTGCTTGCTTTGTGTTTACTTTTTTTAGCTTCTTAAGGTAGAAGGTTATTTGAGATCATTCTTACTTTTTAATATAGCTATTTACAGCAGTAAGTTTTCCCTTAGATATTGCTTTGGTATGTTGTGTTTCATTTTCATTAATTTTAAAGTATTCTAATTTCTCTTGTGATTTCTTCTTTGACCCACTGCTTAATTAGGAGTGTGTTGTTTAGTTTCCACATTTTTGTGAATTTCCAGAATTTCCTTCTGTTAATTTCTAATTTTGCTCCATTATGCTTAGAGAAAGTACTTTGTACTTGTGTAATTTTCACTCTTTCATATTTATTGAGGCTTATTTTATTACGGCCTAACATATGATCCTAGAGAGTATTTCACGTACACTTGAGAAGAATGTGTATTCTGCTGTTGCTGGTTAGGTCTAGTTGGTTTATGATTTCCAAATCTTCTATATTCTTCTTAATCTTCTGCCTGGATGTTGTATCTATTCTTGACAGTGAGAGATTGAAGTCTCCTACTATTATTGTTGAATTGGCTATTTCTCCTTTCACTGTTAGTTTTTTGCATCATGTATTTTAAAGTTTTGTTGTTAGCTTAGGTGTGTGTACCTTTATAACTGTATAGCCACTTTAGCTTTCTTTTAATTATTGTATGGTATATCTTTCCTATTAACTTTTAACGTTTCTGACTTTGTATTTGAAGTATGTCTCTTGTTGATACCATATTGTTGGATCATAATCTTATTTAACCCATTCTGCTAATTTCTGCTTGCTGATTAGTGTTTAGTCTATTTACATTTAATGTTAATTACTTATACGCTAGGATTTATATCTATGATTTTGCCTTTTTTCTATACATATTAAGTCTTTTGTCCTTTTTGTTTAGTTATTTACTCGGTACTTGTGTAAACTCTGTATTCTTCGTTGGGTTAAGTCAGGTCTCTGCTTGGTTAGCTAATTACTATACAGGGACTTCCTTAAATATCTTGAACCAGTAAGTTTCCTAGCCTTTCCTGAGGGGCTCTGTGTTTATGTTGGGGCATGCCGTCAATGCACTAGCAAGCAGTTCACAACTCTGCTTTAGCCTTCACTTTCTGTTTGCACAGAGCCTCAAGGTCAACCAAAGGTGAGAAATAGGGCTTTTTTCAGGTTATTCCTGGACATGTGTACAGCCCTACATATGCATGTGATTTTTTAGATTCCCAGGAATGTTGGAATTCCTTCAAGCCCCTAGTTGACACAAGCCCCCAGTTGACACAAGCCCCCAGTGTTTCCTATTTAGTTTTTTTGGTTATCCTCCTGTTAGCCTCAACTGGTATCACTACCTCAGACATTTTTGATGTTCAATAATTGTCGCTAATTTTTTTTTTATAAACATCCTAGAGATGAAGCACAGAGTGAGCTTTGAGCCAGCGCAAATAGAGAAGTCCTGAGAATGGAGATTTTTAGGGAGCTACCATACAGTTCAAAGTGACAATTTTCTGGAGGTAGGGCTTTGTGGGACCTCCAAACCTATTCTGTCCCCTCTGGTAGCTTCTAGGCTGCTGTTTTTCACAGCTACCACAAGTTGTAAGCTGTGAAAAGTTACTGCGGAGCTGGGGATGGGGGATGTGGGGGTTGAAAAAAGGAAGACTTAAAATACCACAGAGTTTGTTGTATTTATGGAGATTCAGTAATTTTTCTTGTATAAATGTTCAACAGATCCTTCAAGCCTTTAATCTTCAGGATTCTGAAAATGTTAATTTTGAAACTCTTGCCAGTGTTCTCATTGCTTTTATAGAGAAGATTTTTGGAGGTCCTTACTCTGCCATTTGGAAATGTTTACTGAAGTATTATAATGGAGAATAATATCATCAGACTTTTATTATTATTATTATTGTTGTTGTCGTCGTCGTTATTTTCAACATTACTCAGACTGCAGTATGAAGAAGAAAGATTTGTGGCTCAAAAGAAGAAGTGAGAAGGCCAGTTGGTGTTTGTAATAGTACAGGTGAGAGATACAGGGTAGGTTGGACTTGAGGGTGGCAGAGAAAAAATTCAGCTATTTAGAAGGAAATGTTGACATAACTTGGTAAAGGCCTGGATACAAGGGTGGTACAGAGAATGATGCTAAGTTCTCTGTCCTGCAGAACAGGATAGATAGGTGGTACCAATCTCTGAAAAGAAATCCTGGAAGAATGCCAAGTCTGAGAATAAGGAACGTACACTGGGACATTTGAAATCTAGGTGCCTCTGAGATTTCCAAGAAGATACCAAGGAAGCTATCATCTTGAAGACTCTCCTCTAATTTTCGAGAAATGCTTTATAAATGAAGTTCTAAAACATTATTTCCTCCATATGGAAAACAAAACAAAACAACAAAAAATAGGCAAGGCATATGTACTAAGTGTCAATAATTCAAAGACAGCCAGGAATTAAAAATATGGTTCTAAGAATGACAAGAACCATGAATAAATGTCTGAAACTACTTAGTGCTTACACTCAAGTGAATTAAAGCTTTCTCTAAAGGCAGCTTTATTTAAAGAGAAGTTACAATAAAAATAAAGATAAATCTTCTCTGTGCCCAAAAAGATTCTGTTGCACTCATACACATGTCAACTTAATGTTCTCATTGATGCCTGAGAAAACAACTCAAATCAGTCAGATTTGTTCATGCCTCCACCCATTCCATAAATACTTGAGTGCCTCCTAGTTGACAGCACTTGGTTAGACCTTGGAAACAGCTGGGAATGGGTTTTTTTAAATTTTTCTGGTCTTGACACTGACTTCTCTGAATATTGTACTTTTTAGTTCTGTAATCATTACTGTTAGGCCTTGCTTCATGCACAAAATTCACTTGTACAGTTGCTTTTTCTGGTTGTGTTTGGGGAGGGATAATAGATTTGTAAGGAAATACTAAGTGGGGGAAAAGAGGAGTGCTGACTGCTGGTTAATTAATTCTACTCCTAATCTCTCTTAATGTTACAAAGGCCTTTTCTGTTTAAACATCTTAGGTACAGTTTATTACCACGAGGAAATAGTAGAGCATTTCAAGTTTGTTTCAACTGTTAGCTCATTTGCTCATTTCTGTTTCAATAACTAGAAGACCTAACGGGTAATACTTTCACAAGAAAGTTTTATGCATTCTCTTATCTCAGTTTTACTTCAGACACTGCAGTTTCACTCCTGTCCTTCCGGGGGAAACAGGTGGACATACTTGAACAAGGTACTCAAAGCTCACTCACCACAACCATATGCAAACAGATGTGGTTGGCAGACAACACCCTCCACAGCCACAGTTTAGAGTGATGCCTCAAGTTAAACATTCATTTCTCCCCAGTTGTTTGTTTGTTTAGTTTTTTTGAGTGCTTCTAAAGTAAAAGGTCAGGCAAATGTCTAAAATACAATACAACAACAACAGCCACAATGTCAAACATTTATTGAGAACTTACTGGGCCAATGTACTAAGTACTTTATCTGCTTTATGTTATGTAATCCTTACAACAACTCTGTAGTATAGGTACTATTATTAGCCCAAGTTTACAAATGAGGAAATAGGCGTGGAAAGATTAAGTAACTGGCCCAAGATCACACAGCTGGTAAAAGGTAGGGCTGGGGTTAAAGGTTAAATCTAGTTGACTCCAGATACTAGTCCCTAACCAGCATGCAATGACCTGTCACTGGTCACAGAGCTTCATTCCTTTCTTTAAAAAGTATTTACTAAGTCCTCACAGTGTCATCTCTGGGGAAGAGTAAACCAAAAATACAAAGATTCAAAGATCCTTGCAAAATTGAAACAGCTTCTTAGGTTATAAAAATTGTTTAAGACTCTTGTCTGGACAAAACTATTCACATACATTACTTTATACATACTATACACACTACTACTTAAAATTCACCATTGGCCTAATAAATTATGGTGTATAAAAATTTATATTGGAAATGATTTTAGTGAGCGGGAGTGGGATCTAAATATGCTCAATTGATGTACACAGCATTCAACTATATTTTTAAAAGACTAACATGATAAACCATACTTTCTCTCCCCATTCAACATATCAGAAATCACTTAACAGAGAAAAGAACTTGATGTGCTAATAAATGGAAACTAACAAACTATACTTTTCCCCCAACTAAGCCTTTGGTCTATTTTATTTTAGTTAACAGATTTCTGTCCTCTCTTGTTACAGAAAACAGCTGACACACTGCCTTATTTACATCTGTGCTTATCAGTAATGACATGGCCATATCTCTGCAAACAGTTGGTTAATTAATTTGTACCCCGTATCTTCTGGCAGCCTGCCTATGCAACTGAACAGCAAAAATAATTACACTAGGCTAAAGCGGGAACATTTCCACTCTCCTTTTAAAGATTTCTTATCGTGGGGCCTGTTGCCTTTCTTTAAATGGGTTTCAGTTGGAGGACACTTGAAAATCAGATTAAGGTCATCAGAAGGTGATGATGTTTCTATTCTTTATTTTAGCATGAATATTCCATCAGGATGGAAAGCAGACTGGAAAAGTGACCAACCAGTCAAAGGCATGGAGTACAGACTGAGTAGAATCACAGATGAAGAAAAATCAAGATAGACTTTCATATCTTCTATTATGTTAGATCTGAGATGAATCAATTAACAAATATTTACCTAGAACCTACCTAACAGGCAGTCCCTTACTTTCCTACACAAAACCACATGTGAGAAAGTCAAAAAGATTACTAGGGTCCTGTTATCAATACCACAAATCACAAAATTTCTAATTAGACCTTTGACACTCAGTCTCCAGGGATATATTTCTAGTACTTCAAAGGCAAACACAATAGTCTTGTGATCAGCTTAAGCCCACCTAAAATACAATTGACGCCATAGCTTTCTGCATGCCCAATGATTTTCATCTGTCTAGATTTTGACAGAATTCCAGTTTAAGAGAGAATTCAGTTGGTTAGTTTTTAAAGTCAGCTGAAATCATTCTTGAAAATTTCTCAGACACCACATGGAGCCCAACCAGTAAGTCCTACACAACCAGATGTGTCACTGATGTTATAACAGATGGCTGTTTCTAACAGATAAAATAGTTGGCTTGTTTAGGGGCCTTACTGTATAAAAAAAAAATCCATTTAATTAAACACCAGAATCACAGGATAATGAGATGCTTACACTGAGATACTTGAGGGAACTGAGACCAAATAAAGGGAAAGGAATCAATATCTCATAATTATTTGTGTGTATACTATGTTCAAAACAATCTTTTAAGATGCTGCAGAAATGGCAGTGAGCAATATCCTGTCCTCATGGAACTTAATCTTAGATGATTCATACGTCCCATTTCAAGCAAATTTCAGGGCAATAATATACATTGAATAATTGGTGAAATTAGCTACACTATTTTTCTCTTTTGTGCCATCATACAGTATAATTTGCATAAGTTACAAGCACTTATGATACAGCCCTCCTGTAAAAGTCTGAGACATATATTTCTTTGTCACCAGTATCAGAAAACTAGTTTGTACTGTACACTCATCTTTATAGTGAACAAAATGCAGTAAAACAGTCAAATCCACTCAAACACACTATGGAAAGAGCAAAACAGGGACTACTAAAAATACACTGTCGTTACTGACATCATGTGAAAGACTGCAATGTTTTTCATCCCAAGCTGTATTAAAGGGATGTACCATACAAAAGGCAGTTTAAGGATATCATAACAGAACACTGGAAAGTGCAGGTTGTTCGAATGTTTGAGACAGTATGTTTTGAAGTACTGTGCTGAGTACTGGGAAAAAACAACATGGTAAGACAGTCTTTGCCCAAAAACAGCTTCCGCTCCATTTGCAAAGTCCAAACATTCACAGAAATACCATATTCTTTAATTTCAAAGCTGCCATCAAGTGTGTGTCAATATCAGCATTTGGAGAATAAAATAACATACCCTTCAACTTTATAATCCATTCTGATTTCAAAAATATTGAAACGAGAAAAAAAAGCATCTTGGAATTAAAGTTGGACAGTAATAACTACTCTGGCACTTTATAGGTGCTGCTGCACATCAGTAAACTCAGATGGAGAGGGAGTACTCCTCCTGGTAGCCACCCAAAATAGTTACTGTCGTGCCATAAAGAATCTCAATAAGGGATCTCCTCCATAATATGATTTCTAAGGAAGGAGCTAGCACTCTTTCAATAGCAAAATAGCAACATTCATTCATTCATTCAAACATTTATGAAGCACCTTCCCTGTGCAGATACTGAAGAATCTTTCTATATGCCAAGCACAGAGTGTAGGGCTTCACATACATTAAAGGGGTGGTTCTCAACTGGGGGCAATTATGCACTGAACCCCAGGGGACACTGACAATGTTTGGAGACATTTTTGATTATAACAACTGGAGGGGGTGGTGCTACTGGCATCCAATGATAAAGGCCAGAGATGCTGCTAAATATCCTACAATGTACAGGACATTTCCCCACAAAAAGAAATTATCTGGTCCCAAATGTTGGTAACATTGAGCTTGAGAAACCTTGCATTAATTAAAGCACTCTCAAAATGGCTCTATGGGAGAAACACTACTCTAATATATGCCCTCCAACTAGTGAGGAAACTGAGGCTAGGAGGTATTAAATAAATGCCCAAGGTCAGCAGGGAAGTGAAGAAGCAGGGATCATAACCCAGGAAATGCAATGCTGCTCTGCCACAAGAATTAACACCCTGCAAAAAAACCTCTTGGTGTGATTACAGGAACCCAGAGAGGAAGTACTTAAAAACTGAGTCACCAGGACATAATACTCTTCGTTTCACCCCCTCTTACCTCAGTTCCCATCCAAAAGCATTCCCTTTCTGCCTCTCACATAGACCATCTCTTTCGCAGTGCTCCCCCATCCCATCTTGACCTCTGGAAAGAGGTGTATAAATAGGATGACTGATTTCTAATTTCTCTATCCATTGTTCAAAGAACGGTTTTCATAAATATAAACAAAAATAAAAACAGCCCCCCAAGAACCAGGGAATTTTTTCTCTGAGAATTCTCTTCCCAAAAGTAACTAAACTTCAGCCACTCCTTCCAGTAGGTACCTATGAGGCATCAAGTTTATTATTCCTTCAGTAAGAGCCATTACCCCCTCTCCAGAAAGGTGATTTAACATAAAAACTACTTTGCACAAGTTTATTTCAAGACTCAATAAATAATATAATTTTATAAAGAGGGAGGTCAAGGGAGTTTACCAGTCACAGGGAAATTAATTTCCTCTCTTTCTGTAAAAGAAAGGTAACTGAGACTATAGTCGATATTCTGTTCATTATTCAACTCCAAATCCTGTTATGAGATGTACAGTTCACTCATTGTGGACTTTTTCCAGGGAAGTAGAAAACAGCTTTTGCCTTTGTTTGAGACTGGAGGCCAGCGCTTGCAGAGTAGACAAGGAAAGTCAACAATAGGGTGGCAAAAAATTTTACCCCAGATTTTGTGTAGATTAAAGAGCGAATATTCTAGGTACTCTGTGATTCTCAGATGAAGAACATTAATGTAACAAAGAAGCATATAATTAATTCTTCTTTTAACAACAACACTTTGAAAGTCAGACTGCATTTTCAAATCACAGGGCTCTAAGTTTCTACAGGACAGAAGAATGCAATTTCAAACAGCCCAAAACTTAGGGAGTAGGAAGACAGGGAAAAAAGCTGGATCCTGCCAGTACATTAAGAAGAGACAGAGAAAGGAACTGTGCCCCAAGCCATTGCAATACTTTTCTGTCACCTAGATGGACCTCTAACATTTGAAAAGACTTTCTGGAGGGAACTTTGGTATTATCTAATTAAATATAACCTCCATTTGTCTGTTTATTTACAAAATAAACAGCAGACAAAATTTCACTAGTGGTAAGAAACTTGTAAAAGTATGTTAACTGTAGCACAGTTAAAAGCAGCAAAGTGCCAACAGCCTAAATATTCATCCACAGAGGTCGAGTTTAAACAACCATCATAATATTCATAATATAAAAATACTATGCAGTAGTTTACAAAAACTTAGGTTGAGCTACATGCAATGACATGTGAAAGCCTCCTAGGCTTAACAGAAAAAGCATGATGCAGAAATAAAGCCTGACCAGAGGCCCAGGAAGGCTGCCTGAAAGAACTAATGTTGAAGTTGGCACTTAAGAGACAAGGGTTAATTTTCTCTCTGTTGGGGAAGGGCGTTTAGGGAGAAAAAAGAGAGCAGGGGAGGTTGTCTGGAGAAAAGGGCTATTGTCCCTGCCTGCATAGGGACAGCATATAACTTGAAGGGAGGAGCTAAGGAGTTCTGGTGCCTCGGGCAAATAGAACCTTGTCCATCAGCCACATTAAGTAGTTTAAGCTTTACCCTAATGGCAATGGGAATCAGTGAAGTCAGTTAAACATGGGCAAGTCATTTAAGCAATTAATACTATTAGATGTGAGTTTCAGAAAGATCACCCCAGCTGCTACCTCATGTCCTAACTCTGTCCTTTATCTGTCCTTAATTTATAAACAGGTCCAGTTACAAAACTTCAGATAGTATTGAACTTTTCGCCTATCTGAAAGGATGCAAGTTCACAAGGTATCACTATGACAAAAAATGGTTGTTTTCTCAGGCTGGCCCACTTATGACTCTTAACCTTTAATGCAGCCAGAATACTACATGTTACTAATGAAAATTATAAAAAATAATATTGCTGTGAAAGTATTAAGCAAAACAGAAACTTTAGAAACCAAGTAGAAAATTTAAAAAAAAATCTTGAATATGGGAACTTGAACAAAAGAAAAAAACCTGCTTTAATTACAAATAAAATAACAACAGAGACTTGCTACTATCTAAAAAAAGACTGGGTATTTTCACTGGTGGTGCTGAACACTACTGGGTCATAAAGGCCTTTGAATATCTGTTGAAAAGTATATTCTCTCCCCCTAGAAAACTGTACTATGCAAATAAGATACGATTTTGTATGTATTCATGAAAGGGTTCAAGGACCTCTTACGACTCAAATAAACCTAGTTTGAGAATCCCTGATTTCAAAACCCGTGCTTTAGCTCTTCATGTATCTACTCCCACTTCTGCACTTGAGGCTTTTCTTTCTTTTGACGTAGGTTTATCACAGTCACAATTTACATCTATTATCCGTGTTGTGACATGAGGTGGGGGACATTAAAAGAGAGCAAGAGTATACCTTTTGACCCAGCAGTTGCACTTTTGGGTATTTATCCAAAGAAAACCAAAACAATAATTCATCAAGATCTATGCACCCCTATGTTCATGGCAGCACTATTTACAATTAGCCAAGATATGGAAGCAACCTAAATGCCCATCAACAGATGACTGGACAAAGAAATTATGGTTCATATATACAATGGAATATTACTCAGCCATTAAAAAAATGAAATCCTACCATTTGCAACAACACAGATGGACCTAGAGGCTGTTATGCTGAGTGAAATAAGTCAGAGAAAGATAAATACCATATGATTTCACTTATATGCAAAATTTAAGGAACGAAAGGAAGAAACTAATCAAAAACAAACTCACGAACATAGAGGACAATCTGGTGATGGCCAGAGGGGAGAGGGTTTGCGGGGCTATGAGAATGGGGTGAAGGGTTAAAGAAGTACAAATTAGTAGTTGATAGATGGTCATGGGGATGGGGAACACGGCTTGGGCAGTTAACAGTAATGTAATGGCTAAGTGTAGAGAGAAAGCAATCGGGGGGATCATTTCATAAACTATATAAATGTCTAATCAATGTACTGTATACTTGAAACTAATAATAAAATTTTAAAAAAAGATAGAGAGAGCAGAATTTAATGTGAACTCTTTTCCTGAAGTTAAGAGTTAGAGGGGTAGGGGGGCAATTTAAAGAGGGTATGGGTATACAAAGGAGATCACGTAAACCAGAAGAAATACAGGCAAGAGCATTGAAAAGAAAGCCAAAAACAAAACAAAACAAAGTGGCAATGATGTACCTTCTTTCTGAAGAGACTGCAAAAAGGCCTTGAGGAATAGGGAACACTGGGTCAGCCCCACTTCATAGCCTCACAGGCCAGGGACTTGGCTTGCTTTCTGCAGCAAGAGAAAGTCCATGAGCGCCCTCTCTGGTCTTCAGGGGCTCTTCCTTCCTTGAACCCTAGTCAAGGACAGACACCCAATAACAGGGGTCCCCAAACCCCTGGCCAAGGACCAGTACCGGTCTGTGACTTGTTAGGAACCAGGCTGCACAGCAGGAGGTGAGGAGCAGGCAAGCGAGCAAAACTTTCATCTGTATTTGCAGCCACTCCTCAGCACTAGCATCACGATCTTAGCTCCAACTCAGATCATCAGGTATTCAATTTTCATAGAAGCTCCAGTCTCCGGTGCCAAAAAGGCTGGGGACCGCTGCCCTATTAGCATAGATACCACACATGGGTATCCCACAGTTATTGCTCACAAAATCTTTATCAAAGCTGTTACAATTTTCAGTAATAACTGCTTTATGTTTCCCTTTCCACATTTTCAAGAGAGTACTTATAAGTAATAGTAAGAAGATCAGTGGAAACAAGAAGTTAGACCTTCCACTACCATATATGCCACTGATTCCAGCTTTAAGGTACCTCTTCTAGACCTCTGTGTTGCATTTAATTCCTTAGCAGTTCTCTGAAACAGCACTGCTCATACTTTCTCATGCCCCATATGGTACTCAGTATATATACATATATATATATGTATGTCTATGTATATATGTATATGTGTATTTCATATTAATTTCAGGTATATAGTACAATGGTTAGACATTTATGTCATTTATGGAGTGATCCTCCTGATTACTCTAGTACCCATCTAGCACTACATATAGCCATTACAATATTTACTATATTCCCTATGCTGTACTCTACATTCCTGACTGTTTTGTAACTACTAATTTGTACTTCATTCCTTTACCTTTTCCACCCAGCTCCCTAACCCCCCAATAACTATATTTAACAAAATCAACACACGAGCAAGCTCTTTCGTCTCCACAGAAACAGCCATCCGCCAAGTGTCTTAAAACTTGGTATAAAAACCCTTAGGCAATAGGGGTATGTTAGAACCTACCCCAAATTGTAAATTGTGGGATGTGAAAAAGATCAGGTGGCTGTCTTCCACTCTGGCTCCTCTCTTCATTTGACAGTGCCCAGATATAGACAATAATTATGGCCAAGGCTTTCCAGGGAAAGCTGTGGAGGGGCTACACACAAAGAGATCTTATTACAAGATATTTTCATCAGGCAAATAGGAACTTGAGCGATGATGCCAAACCAACCACTTGTAAGACATATTTCCTACTCATTCCCTAATTACCTTTTTATAAAACTGACAGCACTTAAAATTTACTGGAGATTTGGAAATAAAAATAAAAATGTGTTATCTTTTAAAATGGAAGGAAAAGCTGTCTCTGAATAAGGGATGCTAAATTTTACAGAAATCAAGCATTAAAGTCTGACCTCTCAAAGTATTCAGCACTATTTGAAAACCATTACAATATATATAAAGACCTATTTTCCCTGTTGTTGTTTTTTTAAACCAATTATGTCCAATTTAGTCATAACCATTTTAAAACCCTAAATTCCTGTGAACAGTTATTGAGGTAATTCCCAGTCCCTGTGGATGGAT
This sequence comes from Pteropus vampyrus, assembly GCF_000151845.1. NCBI lineage: Eukaryota > Metazoa > Chordata > Mammalia > Chiroptera > Pteropodidae > Pteropus > Pteropus vampyrus. The sequence continues at coordinate 4,308,274 of NW_011888822.1, read as the reverse complement.
GGGGAGCCTCTCAATCATCTTTCCATTACTTATCAGTCAATTCACCAACAACAGGCAGTGTGAATTCACTGTGTGCAGAGCAAAGACAGGATGCTGGGAGGGGTTTGTGCAGCTAGGAAGAACAGGCAGGCCTGGCCTTCAAGCAAACTCCCACTTGCCTTATGCCAGTCCTGTCACACGTGGGCAAGACCACAGCAATGCAATACAATCAAAGCAAAGAAAAATATCTGATAGAAAGTTCTATTGTTGTTGTAACGTATTTCCCTTTTGGGAAACACCAAGACAAGCAAAGATGGGGAAAAAAGAATGAGAGGTCATATCAAGCAACTTAGTTACTAAATATCAACCAGAACATGGTTTGTTGAATGAGATAGTAAAATACAGTGACTTCGATTTTTAAAAAGAATGACTCCTGGATAATCTTTGGATTACAAGTATCTCTGTGCATTATTATAAAAGACTGTATCAGCTGAAGATACTGTCCTAAAGCATACATGCCCTTTCTAAGTTATCTCTATCTGTTTCAGCTAACAAACTATTAGGATTTGCTTTTTTAGAGTTAACCATTTCTCCACCCCATATTCTACAAATTACATACACTATGGATTTTAAATGAATCTTTGCATAGTCTCACACATGTGTGCACATCCCTCCATTCAAGGTTTTAAGTCCAAAGTTCTCAGATAATACTCTCACTCTCCTTACCAGAACTTCACTGCTGCTGCTATTCCCTAAAACACCAAACAAGCAACTTCCTTAATTTTAAACTGCTCTCTGGAATGTACGTTGATACTCTACCTGTTTACCAATAAATTAAAGCCTATTCCAAGCATTCCCTCATAAATGATAGCTGAACAAGCAGAAATTAGCCACTTTACTCGATAAATCATGGAACTATCTGGCTTTGGGTCTGCCAGACAAAAATTCCAGCTTTGCCACTTATAAGCTGTGTGATTTGGGGCAAGTTAACTTTCCTGAGACTCACTTTTCTCGTCTTTAAAATGGGGATAACCTAAGTATCTGCTTCGCAATACTATATTAAGGATTAAGTGAGGCAATCCATGTAAAGCTCTTAGTACAGTGCCTGACATGTAGGGAGTGCTCAAATAATGAGAGCTACTATTATTACTATTACTTACTACCAGGTATTGGCGAAGATGCTTAATTTTTCAAGTTCTCAAATACTTTTTAAAAGCATTTTTCCATTATTAACAAAATGGGTATATAAACCACATAGCTATCCGGATTTGACATGTTTTCATAATTCTTAAATGCCATCTATCAAAATCCTGTATTTAAGGAGCAATGTTTTTATTTTAGAATTACTAGTGAGGAAAAAAGAAGATATTTGTGAAATTTCTACTTACCTGGCACTTGATGAATATTTATGCTTGCCAACTTTATTACTCTATCTGGATGGTTTGGTTTTTAAATGATTAAAAAAACTGTTTTATTTGTTATCCTTGCACAACTACCTCTTAAATGAGAAATCTATAATTCATAGATAGAATATAAACTCACACAACACAGATTATTTTTAGCAACAGCCAACTTTTAAGAAATCATCTACCAAACACAAGATCTTTGAAAGAAATAGTCACTGCAGCTGCCAGTTTACAATGAAAAGCTCATCAGATATGGAGCTAAGTAAGATAAGAGGAAAAGAAAGTATAGCACACAAAATCTACCGTAAACTCTGAGCCTGTTTCCAGTATAGTAGTTCATCAGAGTAGACAGAAAAAGGCCTAAAACAGGAATGAAGGGAAGAGAGAAAATAAATTTCCTATTCAGAGACTGAAAGAAAGCAGAGTTTATCTTGGGAAAGAAAACCCCGATGATGTAACAGAGGTCATGAGGCACACTGTCATTTATTCGTACATATCTGTTATTCCAAAACCAAAACCATTTCTCTTTTAACAGCATATTGTTACTCATCCAAAAAGTGGGTGCTTGAACACGGGAAACATGCCCTATGAAATTTACATACAACAGGGAATGAAATGACATTGCAGTGAACACTACCAACCCTCCCCCTCAAAAAAGCCAAAGAATATCATTAGTGAGTAATCTATACTGTTTTTCTCCTCCAGGTTAGTTTTGCAAATTTAATCAAGACATATATAAAAACTTTTCATGATTCCTTCTATCTGGCATTTAAACCAAAAATCTAACAGTAATGACACATCTTAGCAAGAGTGATGGCTTGCTTTATATTGACACAAGATATTAATGAATAACTTTTGATAAGGGCTACAGAGCAAAATATGGTGATATGGAGGACTCCTTTAAGAAGGTGATACTTCGAGTCCAGGTAGAGAGAACAGCGTATGCAAAGGTTTAGAAGTGGGAAAGAGCCCATTGTGCCAGAGGAACTGGAAGGAGGCCAGCATGCTTGAGGCACAGTAGGCAAAGGGGAAAATGGATGGTGACAAGGATGAAGAACTGGGCAGAGACCAGAATGAGCAGAGCCTGTGAGACGCAGTAAAGTGATGTGGATTTTCAATGGGCTATAAGGCCGTATTTGATCTGCCTCCTCAGCTCACTTCCAAACCCTTAGTCCCTCAGCGTCTGACTTCTACTACCTTCTCCCTACTCACACTTCTCCAGCCACCCTGGCCCCCTTGATGTTCTTCAGACAATCCTGGATCCTCTCTCACCAGAGCCTGTGGGTTTGCTATCCCTTCTGCCTTAAGCTCCTTCAGGATATCCATATGGCTCATGCCTTCATATCCTACAAGTCTTGGTTCAGAAAACTTTCTCACCCTATTTTAAATTATATTCTTCTACCCTTTATTTTTCTCCAGAACACTCACCACCTAACATATATTTCACTTTTCTTTTAAAATTGTTGCCTGTTTCCCCGACTGAAATAGAAGCTCTATGAAGGCAGTTCTAGAATGTTTGCCGTTTTCCTTAAAATTAGAACAATTTGTACAGAGTAAATGAATGCAAACAAGCAGAATGAATGCAAAATAAATGAATGCAACAAACACCATTAACAAGTTTTATCAGAAAGAAACAATCCTCACTTCCTCAGTTATTACCTAGACTCCTGAGGATTTCACATCAAGGAGGCAGGCTACATGCCCCACTGGCCTGCAACTTCAACTCTGTCCACCACCAATTTAATTTCTACACTACTACCATGGTGATCATCCAAAGCCCACCCTCTGGACAAAGCACAAACTTCTTTTCATAATGACTTGCCTTCTGCTGCATCGAGCTTCATCTCCTGCCCTTCCACTACTCACCCCCGCCCCACAAGGTTACAGCCAAGTTCTAGGGTTCCCTCACCTCCACATCCCCAGATATGTCCCCACCTCAGAAGTTGCTCCCATATCACACCGGCTGACTCATCCATCAAGGCCTAACAAAAGCTCCAATTTTCCCCATCACCTCCCGTGAGTAGCTGTCCCCATCCTGTACTCTGAGAGCACTCTACTTCAAGTTGTTGAGATTCCTGATTTTCTGGGCTCACACTATCACCATTCAAGGTCTAGCAGGCCTTACTGGGAAATTTGAATTTTCTTCTAATTGTACTGGAAGACCTCCAAAAGATACACGACAGCCTGTTTACTTGGCTATCCCTCTCTATCTGTTTGGAGAAAAAGACAAAATTCTTCCTCCTACCCTCTCTCAAGTAATGACCTCCTAACTTCTCTCACTGTCAGTAGGCAAAGGGGAAAATGATGGGAAAGAACTACGTACCTTATCTTCCCACAATATCCCAACTCTACCTGCAACTGACCCGTATGCTTTTCCTCTCATTACAACAGAAGGAAGTCTCTGACTCTATCCAAAACTGACACATTCACTTGGGCTCTGAGTCCTATCCCCTTCCCCAAATCAAGATATCCTTGTGATTATCCATTTTCTCACATGTGCTCAATTATACCTCACTCCTAGATCATTTCCAGTGGCAAACAAACATGCCCTATATAAAATAAATGAAATAAACATAACAAAATAAAATAAACCTTCCCTTCATTCCTTTTATCCATGCCCCCATCCTGCTACTGCCTCATTTCTCCATTCTCTTTCAAAGCTAAACCCTTTGAAGATTTACCTACACTTGCCCTACTCTATTTCCTCAGCTCCAGTTCTTACAGCCTCTTCTAATCAGGCGTCTGTCTCTCCAACTCTCCTGATTAAGGTCATTTATGACCTCTACACTGCTAAAGCCAGAGAGCAATTCCCTGGCCTGGCTTTACTCTATTTCACAGCAGCATCTGACACAGGCAATCACTCCTCACTTAAAGTGTTTTTTTCTCTCAAATTCTGCACCACCACACTCACCTGGTTTCCCTGTGTCACTGGAGATTCCTCACCCCTTCTGCAGATTCCCCCACACCGCCCCACTCCCTCAATGAGGGCTAAGCCCCTGGCTTTCTGTTCTTTACTGACACTTGCACCTTAGAGGAACTCACCCCATTCCACAGCTTTCCATGCTCTCTGTACGTTGATGAAGAAAATTCACCTGGTGTCTCCAGCCCAGGCTGTTTCACCAAACTCCAGACTGTACACTCAACTACCGACTCCACAGCTGCACATGAATGCCCAATATCAAACACAGTGTGTCCCAAAACAGAGCTCCTGACCCCGAGTCTCTACATTCTCTGCCATTCCTCAGCTTATTAAATGGTACCACTGGGCACTTAAGTCTCAGATCCCAATCTTTACTTCTCTCTCTCATCTACATCCAGTTCTTTACTAAATCATGTCACCTCTACCTCCAAAACTCTCTTAACAGGACAACCTCTCTGCATTGCCACTGCCATCAACAGGATCTAAGTCACCATTACCTCTCACCTAGTCTTTGGGTCCTTATACCCTCTCCCCAATCCATTCACCACAGATCAGACCATTCCCCAGCTGAAGCTACCCCTCCCTACCAGTTGGCTCCCATTAGTTAGGATAAAGCCAAATTCCTGAACATGGCCTCAGGAAAGTGACCACTTTCCCCTCCTTCCAGATGATCCAGTGGTCACTTTTCTCTCATCATTCATATCTCAGCTTAAATGTTAAATTCTCAGAAAAGCCTTCCTGATCATGTTTGTTAGAACCCTCCCCCCACTCTTAACTCATTAGCCTATTTTATTGACTTAACAGCACTCAAAGTCCTTGAAAAATGTTTGTGTATTTACCATCTCTCGCTTCACTAAAGGGCAGGGGCTCTTTCTGACTTGTGTCACTCTATCCCCAATGCCCATCAGAGAACCTGGCATTTAGCGAGTAACTCCATAAGTATTTGCTAATGAAATGCCTGACTTGGGGGTCAGTGTTTTACCTTTTTACCTTGTTTGCAGTTGTACTCTTGGACTCTAGCCCAGCAAGAGGCACAGAGAGTGTGCCTGCCAAAGTTTTGTGGGATAAAAGCTAAATGAATTAATGCAAAACAGCCAAAAGATTCTCATGGCAGGAACCACACTAGACAAATTATCCCGAGTCCTGCCCAATGACAGACAGAGTATGAATCTTGTCCGGAAGTGATGAAGCTGGCAGGTTTGAGTCCTGCCTGTCAATAAATGCTCAAAGTGTTACATGGGTGTCCTTGATTAAGTATGGAATGCCCCAAGTCCAAGTCCTGTAATTGAAGATTTAAAATTGGTACAGAGTGGGATTATAGAGAATGATGGCTTTCATATTCCATACTTCCATTATTAATAAAATCTTTACAATGAATATGTATTAACTTTAATAATAATAATATTAATGTTTTTTCTGATTAAACATATCTGTCTATATAGTTTCCAAAGAGAACAAAGTAACTTAAATTGAGAACTGCTTCAAGTTAAAATGTAAATTTCCAAGAATTGAAAGGCAATTTTCTAAATTCTCTCACCAGGCAGAAAACCCCCTGTAACTACCACCACACATACATAAAATCATATAAGTAGTAGCCTCAGTTATCTCTGATCCAATTCCCAACTTAGTGAGAATAACTTTATTCTGTTGGCTATAATTTACCTTTCTTGCTCAGAAAAAAAGTTTGTAAAACATTACAAGAAGCTATCTAAAGAAACAAACTACAGGCTGCCAGAGCAGGAGCAAGCGCAAATAACTGTTACAAGCAGGGGAAAGTAAATACCCACATTGGGCTTCTCCCTGCAAGTCAAAAGTGAAGACTAAAGGAGGAAATAAGAAATGTCAACACCCACTTCTCATTTTTACTAAGTCCAAGAAAGCTTGAAACTAGGGTTCTATTATCTTGAGCACGCTGAGGTTTCCTCTCTCTATCTACATATTGTCTGCTACATGAAACTGGCATTTCACTTCCTGCTGTTTCCCTGAGAATCCTGGCTGACACTTGATTAGAGGCATGCTCATGACACTGTATTCTCTGATAAAAATTTTTAAAAAATTAGCAACTAACATCTCTTGAACAGTTACTCTGCTAGACACTCACTGTACAAAGTGCTGAGCCTGCATTATACCATTTAATCCTCCCAACCACTATGTGGTACCACCATTATTCCCATTTTACAGGTAAGTTAACTGAGGCATAGCAAAGCTATGGAATTTTTCTCAAGTTATTTATCCACTGGAGATGAGATATGAACTTAAGTTTGTTTAACTCCAGAACTGGAGTTCCCAGTACTGCCTTCCTCATTAAGTTGTCCTTTGTAGCCTTACCACATGGAACACCTTTTCTGTATAACATCTACTAACAGCACAAAGAAGCAGGGTTACATGGAAGATGCTTTGGAAAGCTGATTAAACGAGGCAATGCAATGTCCTTCCTAAACCTAAACTTTCTTCAAATTTAAAGGACTGTCCTTTATGCCAAAACAATGGTCTTCATACTTTTATGGTGGTAGGAATTATATATGTGTCAAATTTTGTATATTATAAAATGCTAGCAACCCTATGTTTGGTCTCCAGTTTACTGCAGAAAGTTTCTGGCTTAAAGTATAAAAACCTAAGGATCACTGACTACAAGCATTTTTCTTCTTTTTCTGATTCATGTCTCTCCCCCTCCCCTCCCACCCCCCTACTAAAGTTCAGGATTGTGGAAAACATCTGAATAGCCCGGGAGGGGAATATTTTCTGTTTTAAGATTGTGAATCTAGTTAATAATGAACTATTACTTTTCTCTTGCCATAAGCTTATATATAAGAGGAAAAACATTTGATGTTAGCATGGTCTTTATTACATGAGGAACAAGAACACTTAATCTAGTTTTATGTCATGAGTGCCTGAAATGCAAAAACCATTCTTCTCCTTCTCTTGCTCATTTATAATAATCCCTGTTGTACAAGATGAATATAAATGTAATCTTCTGCCTTTCTCTCAAAAGTACAGTAACTCCAACTGTTAAGTCTACTAATAAGCTTCTTTTTCTCCTTAGAACTTCAATCAAAAAAATATTTTAATAATCAGAGGGGCACATTTATTAGACACACTGCCATAAACTTTGAATATCAATGTGATTAAAAGCAATCTTGTGCTGAAATGCTATTTAAATAGCGAAATTTCACTTCTCCTTTTTTAAAAGATTTTTTTTTTAATGGCACAAATCCCAGATGATTGTTTGCTATCTGCTATAACCTTAGCTTTCATTTAATCTTTTTTAAAAAGCCAATTATTTCTAATGCAAACTGCATGCTTCCCCTCCCCCTCAACAGATTTTCTATTTGTAACTGCTAAATACAACATATAGACTGCTGTAGGACACAGCAAGGAAAAGGCTCTGATATTTTTATTTAAAAAATTTTTTGTTAAAGATCAGTATTTCCAGCCAAGGATAAAGAAAACAAAGGTCATAGCAACCTGCTCCAGCTCATGAGAAGCAGACGCATATTCTAAAATAGGCTTGGCACAGCAGAGGGTTAAATATGTGGGCTGTGGATTAGGCAGATTTGGGTTACAGGGCTTCTTCCATGCTTTGTGATCTTAGTGAAGTACCTTACTTCTTTGAGTCTCAATTTCCCCCTAGGTAAAATGGAGATAATGGTAATACCTAAATCAAAGAATTGCTGTGAAAATTACATAAGGTAAAACTTGTGCTGGCAAAGAGTAAAATTTCTCACCAAACTTGAGATGTCCACGTACATTCAGGAACATTGTAAGATGTGGACATGAGAAAGCAGAATGTCCTTCTAAGGAAGAAATAAGACCACATAAGATGTGGGCCATACTCAATAATGTTGCATAAATTCTTTATGCCTCTCTCCTGAGATTAGAGTTTACCAGAACCAATCAAAACTAAATGGAATACAGCTTCAAAACCCTATTCTATTATAGGTAACTTGCATGGTTTCCAGTAACTGCAAAGCCTTAAGGGTTGAGCAATTAATTCAGCATGGATTGCACCAGGCATCATACTTTTTAGCAAGAACAAAATTGTAAAGATATGGGATCTAAGGACATTATATGCCCTCCTCATCAATCAAAATGCAGATTTGTTTCCTGGTGAATCCATTTCATAATTCTCAAGACCTCCGACAGGGTTTCGACTTCTCTAAGCCAGCTAAAGGGCAGAAATTCTGTAGAATTTTAGGTAACCTTCTGAATATCCTATAAAAGTTATAGATTCTTTCACTGGAATATTTACATACCATCCAGGAGCTTAGCAGAAGCTAAGCAACATCCTCACAGTCCAGGGCTCTTGCAAGTTGGGACAGTAACAGCTCTGTTGATGCTCTGTATTTGAATTGCCCTGAAACAGGTATATGCCCTAGAAAAGTGGTAGTGAATGACAAAAGCGAACAAAGATAGGTACCTTCTTACACAAAAACATTTCTCTCTCTATGTATTTCTTTCTAGCTTAACATATTTCTTCAATATTGAATAAACTTTCGCTTTAAGAATAGTGAATTTTACTACTGTGAAGATTCACCCTATCAAAACAGAAAGTTCAAGAAGTACTGGAATCATAATCTGTAGAATGATTTTCCTTTTATTAACCGAGGGATCCATTACAACAGAGATAGCAAACTTTTTTTTTTTATAAAGAGCCAGAGAGTAAGTTTTGGACTTGGGGCTATATGGTCTCTGCTGCACCTACTCAACTCTGCTATCCACCGTATGGAGATAGCAGCCACAGACAGTAAGTAAATGAATGACAGTGGCTACGTTCCACTAAAAAGTTAATTATGAACACTGACATCTGAATTTCCTATATCTTTCATATGTTATGAAGTAATCGTCTTTTTTGACTTTTTATTTTAACCATTTAATAATGTAAAAACCATTCTCAGCTAGTCTGCAGGCAGGATTTGACCCACAGGCTTTACTTTGCATTAAAATAGCTAAAATGCCACAATCAGGAGAAAGACTCCCTGCTGTAAAAGTGAGTGTCTCTTCAGGTCTGTAGGGGCTCTTTCACTCCTGGGTTAACGCAGACTTTACAAGTCGAGAATTATACACAGGAATTGTCAGGAATGATGCTGCCCCATCACTGCAGCCCTACACTCATTCAGGGAAGCTCAAGTGTGGGCCACCTACAACCAAATCACCTCAGTCCTCCTTAAATGTGTATTAACCCATTTCCTGTTTAGAAAAAAAATGCAGCTCGGCATTAATTTTATATGAACACGCTCTTTGAGGCTGATGCAAATCTAACTAGTTTTCAAAGTGAAAATATAAAAAATGTTCTTGGAGTTATTTCTAAACAGAAATACTTGTTTCTAATCCTAATGTAACAGAAATGTATACATAAATCAGATTCATCATGAATCTTCAGCTAACAACTGTTTCAGAACCGTGTTAACGCCATGCATAAGAATGCCACGTTTTCCAGGATTTGACATTAGTGATCGAGATTTACTATATTTTGTAAATGGAAATACTACTAAAACAATGCTATAAATAGAATAACGTCATTTGTTTCCAAAGACTATTGATGTAGAGTGGTGCGAAAATGATAAAAGTGAGATATTTTGTGGCAAACTTGGGTTTGGGCTGTAATCCATGAGTTATCTCAGGGTAAACGCTGCAGCCACAAGCGCCTCCAGTGTGTATTCTCGGGCCAAATGTGAAACAGGTTAATGTGATTCTGATGCAGTGAACTTGGATTTCACTATTCCTGTCTGAGGCTTAGTTTTGATCACCACTTGAGATGTAGGCAGACTGCAAGCACTGCCACCTGCAGAACCCTTACATACACTCATGGTGAAGATCAAAAATGGCAGCGTGGCTTGCCTCGAAAGAAGGCACCAGAGCACTTTAATACTCCATTTTGCAAGAGATGAGCTGAAGTCTATGGAAACATAAAAAAAGAAAAAAAGAAATGATATGATGTCTGGGACACGCCTCAAGCTAATTCAGTGTGGAGAGTGGGGCAGAGATGATACAATTGTGCCATGACCCAGCTGTTTAAACTGTATGATGAATACAAGGGGGCTGGCTCATTAAAATATTTTCTCTACTTTTGTGTATTTCAAACTGTCCATAAGAAAAGCTAGGGCGTGGTGGGGAACACGAGAGAAACCCTAGAGAAAAATAAAAATGCTCTTTACTTCAGGGAGAGGGTTTTATGCCTATAATGTAGCTAACTTTAACAGCACTTAACACAAACATCTACTTAATAGTTTTCAGTTAACTATAAACTACTTTCTTCCTTAGGAAAGAAAAAGGTAGTATTGTTATGTTGACTCTGTCTTGAATGAGGCTACCCACTACCCTAGTCTGTCTTTTTTTTTTCTTTTTTTTTAAATCTAGCTGCTGGTAGGTGTCAACTAGCCTCTTTTTCATCTTGCCCTAGGCTCGATTATGTCCCTGCTATGACAGAAAAATCACTTGTCATCGAGTGTGGATATCTTACTGGGTTGCCATCCTACTCCCTTGCCTAAATATCAGAGATAAGAGAGGTGCTGTCCTGTCTGCACTCTTTCTGGAAGGTGTAAATGGAGTGCTAAACTCTGGACAGCGCAATAGGTAGTGCTGAAAGACAGCTGCTGGACTCCCCTGGGGCCATAAAGCTCACCTCCCTACGAATACACAAAATAGGTGTTTTGTTTTTTGGTTTTTTTTTAAGAGTCACAACACAGTGGAAAATTGGTCACTTGACACCCTCATCTTTGAGTGACTCAGTTCAATTTCACTGAGAGCCCAATTCATTCATTTTTTTGGCAAATATTTACTGAGCACAAACTGTGAACGAACTAAATATCTCTCAATCAGCCATGCACCTGTCCTCTGGGAGTTTACACTCTAATGAAAGGCCATCACATAATACATGCTTTCACATGGTAATACAGTGTTTAGAGAAAGGAAAAGGACAGGGTACTTTGATATTGTACAACAGGCTTAAGAGAAGGTAGGGATGGCATCCCAAAGAAAATGTCATTTTCCAATTATACTTTTAACTCCCACAGGAACACCATATATTTTTTAAAATTTGCTATGAAATTAAAGTATTTAATGTTTTCCTTTGTAAAGCCTCTTAATATGTTCAGGTACTAATACAGAAATCTTAATCAGTTATTCATATTAATTTCATCTAAACATAATTTTGTGAACTCTAAAATTTCACAAATCACCTGGAAAAAGAGTAATTTGTCTTCTGAGGTTAATCATTTGAAAGAAGTCAAACTATATTGTCAATGTTTTTCTACTAAAATCAACTGTGCAATCAATATTACAAATTATAGAACAAAGCAAACAAGGCAATAAAAGCAGATGAAAAATAGACTGACCTCCGAAAAACACCTGAAATTTTAACCTTAACATCTGCCTATCTATGCTAATAGGAAGAAGGAATGATATATCAGCTAAACCACAAATAATCTCACTTCCATATAAATTAGGAAGTCCAACCATTCCCATAGCATTAACCCTTGGGCAGTCTTGCCATGAGGAAATTAGACAAATAAGCTACAAGAGGAAAAAGAGAGAAAAGACGACAGAGATTTCAGCAGTTTTGAATTTGGGGAGTAGAGATATGTGACGCATCCTTGAGAATCCAAAAGAAGCTATGGACACCTGCTCTGCACATACATACCATTTTGCATACAATTTCAGGGGACACACATATCAGTTTGCATATAATTTTAAGGGAATTATGACCCCCCCCTGAAGCCCATTCAAGTCCCAGGTTATAAACTCTTGACCTAGATAAATATCAAATTAGGACATCAGGTCTCAGATTATCAGTTGAAAGGGCTGAAAGATATTAATACATAGAGTCATTTTCAATATGTTATCTAATTTAATTTCAACCCCTACAACCACCTTGGGAAATAGGTATTACTATTTCCTTTACAAAGAGATTCTGATAGGTGAATTAATTCAAGGTCAAGCAACCTTCTCTCACACCCAGGTTTCTAACCCCTAGGTCCTCAATCATGAGCTAGAAGAGTATTCAAGAAGTCTAGTCCATATTCCTAGATATATTCCAAGATGGAGAATTTTTGACTTGTAGTACTTTACTCATATGATCAACTTATCTACTTATCTTGTCAATTTAATCTCATTGACAAGAAAAATTTAGAAATTTCAAAACATCTTTTCTTAGTAAGAGATAATTGTAACCAAAGACGAAGAATAATTGTCTAACAATTTTTGATAATTTTAAAAAGTATTTTCATTTTTTAAGCAGCCTGATATAAGCTGTTTGTTACAAAAATAAAGGCCCACTGTTTGAGTGAATATTCTCAAGACTGGATTTTTAAACTGTCCCAGAAAATCCACAAAGTCACACATGAACCAAGAACTGAATTAAAAACTTCAGTCTATACTTGAAACAGGCAGGCAGACTTTCAGATGACTGGGACACACTTCAGCATCCTCTGAATGGTTAGAGCAGCTTAAAAAAATGGTACCCCTAACAATCACTAATTATTTGATAACTCTGAAGCAAACAACCAAATCCATGACCCCTTTGTGCATCAAGAAGGTAGTTAGGAGGTCTTAGAGCTTCATGGTAAAACCTGCTAATGGATGTGTCCCAGCAGAAAACAACAAATACAGCAAAAACGGGTCCAGGCCACTAAATTAATTGGGTCTCAGTCCAGACCAAGTTGCCCAGTGAAACACTAATATACTTACTCATCCTCTATAGGGAAATTACCAATAATTAGCACACTGTTTTCACACAGATTTAGAAACCCTTTGTGGGAAACGTATCCACACCCAGAGAATGAAAACTAAGAACAAGAGCAGGTCAGGTCCTCTAAAGCTCTACTCCAACTGCTTCCTATGAGAGTTGCCACCTAGTGATTTTAATTTTTTAAGCCCAGGCAGGCTGCCAATTCAACAATAAAACCGGACTAACAACTGACTTTTCCTATTGCAACATCGCCAGCAAGTCCTGTGTTTTCCCTCTCTTTCCTTTGCTCTCAAACAGCAATTCTCATTTTCAAAATCAACTAATTTGCTCTATAATCTGTTCCAATTGGAAGCTCTCAGAGAGCTGCCAATGGAATCACTCTTTCTCCTAGTGCCAAGAGGCCAACAAGTGGCCAATTCAAAAAAACCAAAACAGTGAATGTGAAAAGACAGGCACTAAAAACAAGAAATACATGTGAAGACAGTAACAATGAGCCAACTCTGGGTTTTAATATGTTTTACTTGCCAAAATTCTACTTATTCTTTGGCCTCGGACAATAACTGTGCCAAAATAAATGGCTACACGTGAGAAATAAAATTGCACAAGGGAATATAAACTCAATATTTTGGATTCCAAACTTTACTCAATACCTTGTCCGTAGTTCTGCTGAAAAAAATAACTTGAACTGAATCTAAAGTTGACTGGCCTCCAGAAGTCCCTTTTGACCAGTGTGTCCAAGACTGGCACAAGCATTAGATAGATGGCAAAGCTGACTAAGGAAAAAGAAAATCTCAAGGAAAAGTCTGACAGTTTCTATATAGCTGACCTGACTTTCGTCTGGAGCCACATCTGTAACTACAGGTATTTCCCTAAAAAAACTTCTACCAGTTTTATTAAAAACTGACTAATAATTAGACTCTGATTTCACTTTTAGGGCACTAAAGGCTTGTTTCACCATATAAAATTCTGGCCTTCCCCTTCCCCCCATCTTGGCAACTCCCAAAAAAATCTGACCAACTGCTTTTCAGTTGTGATGATCCTGTTGAACTTTTGTAAGTTAAATTCCATAAAAATAAGGCTGCACAGGTAAAGTATCATCTTTAAAGTTCAAAATTAATTTTGATTACCAGCGGAAAATTTCAGATGGCAAGGTTTCCTTTCCCAGCCCCTACAGCATTTGTGTAAACGCTTTCTGAAGTCGAGAATTCCTTCCTCCACTGGTGTTTCTCCAAAAGGGGGTCAAACTTGAACTCAGTGCAGGTGCCCAGTGCTTATCACTGAGCCATGCTGCTCATGCTGCACCAGGCCAGGCCTCCACTGAATGATTCCAGGACGCTCTCCATCACAGGAAGTCCCCGGAAACCAGATTTGCCAAAAGCTCTCTCTGTCCTCCTGTTTCTTTCTCCTCAGGCAGCATCCTCTCACGGAGAGGAGTGGGTAGAGTGGGCAAAAGTACCCCGCCCTGGTGAAGCCGGCAAGGAAACTTTCCCGGAGCTTGCACAAACTCCTTCAGGGAGCTAGACTCACCTTCACGACAGAGCCCCATGACTTCACGGTTTTTCCCAAACTCCTTGAAACTTTCGTCCAACTCCGTCCCTAGGAGATACACACACACAGGAGGAGGGGAGAGGCAGGTCAGTGGCCGGGAGTGTGACGCACGCTCACGCACGCATGGAGTAGGTGCGGGCACCTCTGCGTTCCCCAACCGAGCGATAGCATCTCTGACCCCCGAGGGGGCTGGTCACAGGAGAGGGCAGGTGGGGGGAGGGAGGAGATGGGTGAAGGATTGGGAAGCCGGGGGCGTCGGGGAGAGAAAGGCGTGGACACTCACCGTCCTTCCCAGGAAGTTTGGAAGCCTCGACCCACAGATTCCACGACTGTCCCAGCATCGCTTCGGGACTGGGCAGGGGCCTGCGCTCCCCGACGGTCGCCATTGAGGCGGCGGCCGAGGTGGAGGCGGCGCCGGGGCCGCCTTCCTCCGGCCGTAGGCGCCGCTGCGG
>NW_011888822.1:4253540-4293128 GCF_000151845.1 Pteropus vampyrus | reverse complement strand
TGACGTCATCCGCGGCCCGCTCCGACATTCTTTCCGATCCTACAATATAACAAAAAAGGGGGAAAAGAGTCGCGCGGGGGACGCTTTTAAGGAGGCGCCGGGGAGTTCCGGCAGCGTGCGCGGCCCGCGGGCCGGGTGGGGCGCGCTGACAGCGCCCCCCGGCCACCCAGCCTCCGTAGCCCGCCTCCTCCCCGGCCACCCCCCTCCCTGGGCGCAAAGTCCGCGGCGCGGGCTCGCTTTCGCTTTCGACTCCGGCGGCCCCTCGGGGGAGGGGATGAGGCGCTAGCGGCCCGCCACCGCAGCTCAGGGTCGCCTGCCTGCCTCTGCCTTGGAGAACCGGCCCAGAGGCCGGCGCCCGGAGCTGCTCCCGCCCTGCTACGGCTACCCATGGCGGGGAGGGCCGAAACGCACCCCCAGCCCTTGGGCTGCCCACCCTGAGGCCGCTCGCATCCCCGGGCCAGGCCCAGCGGCCCCGCTCCTTCCTTCCGTCCGCGCGCCCGTCCGAGCGGCGGCGCCCGGCCGGCTCCCTTAAGCTGAGGCGCCTCCCGCTGCCTCCTCCCCCTCGCCGGTCCCTCCCTCTTAGCTCGCTCCGGCGAAGTTTGCACGTCAAGCCCCCGGAGTGGAGCCAGGACGAAGTCGGAAACGCAGCCACCTATGGAGAAGCCAGACTGCCGGCCCCAGGGCACCACTACTAGTGTGGTCGCGGTCGGACCCTCCATTTCTGGGGTCCAGACCGGGGCGGTTGGAGGCTCAGGCGCTAGTGCAGGGAGCACTGAGCTCTCCACTCGCCGACGGCCGCGCAGCTGTCAAAAACATGAATGGGAAGCTGCCGCCGAGCGGACGCCTGGCGTATAGGAAACCACCGGCAGGCAAAGAAATGCGACCCAGGTGCCGTCCCAGGTGTCTGCCCGAGGCCCGGTCCAGTGTTCACCTGATGCCCACCACTGGCAGGTCACAGCGTGAGCCTGGGGTTCTTGAACTTCTTGTCCAGCAAAGAGGAGACCATGAATCAGTGTAAGATGGAGTGGAGGAGAGACCGAGGCGAATCCGTTTACAGGTTGTAAAGCCGCTATCCCAAATTTTTCTATCTCCCCTTCCACTGCTCCTGGAAGTAATTTATTCACCCCGAAAAAAAAATCTTGCCATTTAAAAATCTGATTCATTTTTAATTCGAGTTATTAGTCTCTCAGTCTTTATGGCAAAGATTGGGGAGGGCGGGGAATCCAGGGCTTGGGGTAATGTACAGCATTCCAAGAAAAATGTGTTTAGAAAATACTGTTGTCTGTCAGATCGAGTTCACTATATTAAGCTCTAACCCACAAAACTTAGCAACCCCCCCCCACACACACACTGCACCCAAAATTTTGCTTAAGGGATAGATAAAGATAGCAAAATAAAAGGCTACTTAATGAACTAGAGCATGCGAAAATCTGAAACGAAAGATTTTGATGATCATGTTTCACATAGTAATATCAGCACTCCTGTGGCACGTGTGTCTTGGTTGCTTGCTTACAAGTGCTTTATCTAGGTGGGGAGGAAGCAAGTTTATTTATTTATTTTTTTTAATCTAGGACATCTGGTGTGACAGAGTTGGCCAACTTCTCTGCTAAAGAAACAAAGTCCAATTTGCAGAAACATAAAAACGTTGAAATAAGTAAAAACTAATATGGGAATGTTATTGCAACCTGAACTCAATATAAGGCTCTTGTTAAAAAGGTTTGTTTTAAGTTCAAAATTTATTTTATTTTATTTTTTATTTTATTTTTTATTTGTTTATTGATTTTATTTATTCATGCCTACAGCACCAGGTTCAAAATTTAAAAGCTTCCCAAAAAAATGAGTTTTTTTTTTATTTTAAAAAGATTTAGAAATAAGTGTATAAATTTTTTCTGTATTGCATGCAAACATGTTTCAAAAAGTGAAACTATGGATGCTTCCTGTCCTTATCTAAGAAGTAGTAAAAACAAAATAATAAAGAGTAGTAGAGCATCGATGAGAAAAATGCATGGGTAAAACATATAATTCCCTGGGTAACAACAGGGTTCCTAACTCCTGACATAGTACCTCAATCTTGGATGTCCCCAATGCAGACTTTTAATTTTTCATTCATCCCAAATCACTGAAAAACTGTAGAATTACATAAAAACATCCACCTTCTCTGTTTTCCTAGATTAAGTACACAGTTTATGAATTACTTTGAATTTTGTAATTCTACATTTAAGATAAATAAAAATTAGAATTTAAATGGCATTTGGAGCTGCCATTAAAAAGAAAAGCTTAGTGCCACCCAGCTATATAAATATAAAAGGAAACTTATTTATTGAGTACAGCCCTTATTTTCCTTTTCACCCTGAGAGTACAAGGTGAGAAGGAAAATAAGGGAAAGAATGTCAAATATGAAGTACAGTCCCACTTCCTCAAGATATTGCTTGATTCCCCACTTTGAAAATACCTTTTCAATACTTGATCCCCCTGTGAAAATAGTTTAAGATTCACTAAAATGACTTCTAGTCAATGGGCAGCATTATGGCAATGTTTAAGCTTCAACTTTTGTCCTTAACCCTGCTTGCTACCTTTTTTATTCTTTATAGCTTTTTAATGGTTTAATAAAGAAAACACAACAAGGCTTAAAATGAAAAATACTAAGTATTCTCTTAGCATTATGATAGTTATTAAGAGAAATTATTACTAATAGCAGTTAGCAATTATCGAGCACATATTAGGTGCCAAGACTTGCTACAGGTACTTTCTCAATTATTAAGTATCTCAATTAATATTCACAACTGTGTAAGATAGAAGTTGTACTGCTTAAAATTTACAGATAAGGAAAATGAGGGAGGGCTCAAGCCAGTCTGTGTTCATATACTGGCTCTTCTACTTGCAAGCTGTGTAACCTGAGCAAGTTACCTAATTTATCTGCACCATAGTTTCTTAATGTGTAAAATGGAGATAAAGCCAGGTTTCTTCTGAGGATTATATGAAAAGATCCATGGAAAGCACTCAGTACAAAGTTTAACATAAAATAAACACTATAAATAAGTGTCGTATATCAAACTGAGCAATTCAGATCAATTATCTGAAAAAGTTATTACTAAACTGAAAAAGATGTGAGGACCAAGAAAATGATAAGCAATTCCTGACATCTCTTCTGCTACAGCTCAATACATTTTACCACACTCTCTTCATCCATAACTCACAACCCCTTCTTGATCAAGCAGTTTCCGATATCCATTAGTTGGTCTGGATTTCCCAATAGTTCAAGTGAGTCATCAACAAAAGTCAAAACTGCTAGTTAGGAAAGTACTGTGTTCTGATACTCACATTTGGGCAATATTTAAAAAGTGCTCCTTATATAAAAGAGCACTGTTCAAAAACAAGAGTACAAAGAACCTGCTGACTTCTTACCTAAATACCCCTCCTCTACACTCAAAATATAAAAAGGAAATGACCAAATACAACTTACATTCATTTAATATAATTAGTTTAATATAGCAGTGTGCCTTGTATGCTATCAATCAGTTCTGCCAGTGTACTTCTGATGATGTCTTGTAGCTCGAGGATCTTCAGGATCTGTCTACACAGATAAGTGATGTTTTATAAGGTCTGAGTAATGAGGGCTCAATTTATCAAAGTTCCTGATTGCCTACCACATACCAGATATTCTGCTAGGCACCAGGGTGACCACAACAAGTGATTTCGCCAAGGACATGAGAAGAGTAAGGAGAAGAGGAAAACATTTAATTTATCAAAATACTCTTATGGAAAAAGCTGTCACTACCAATTAGATTGTTTGTGGCTTAAGACCTAGGCCGTCAGAAGAGAAATGCTGCCAAGTTGTGAGCATTTCATCCCTTACAGGGATGTATTTAAAATATGGCCTTACTTCACCATCCAAATTTAGGGATGTTCCCAGCAGGTGCCAAGGGTAACAAGGTCTCTCTTTAAGAGAATGATTCTTTGCACAACAGATTCACTTGTAAAATGCTTTGTTCAAATACCAAAGGCATCACTAAGTGGAAAAAAAAAAAAATTGATTACTCCAGTCTTTAAATCTGGTTTAATGTAAAATGGCTGAAACTTTCCAAAAAATTTCTAAGATGCAAGATGCCACACAGCTAGCCTTTTTATTTAGAAAAAACCACTAGTCCCAATACAACACTTTAATAAACTTGAAAACCAGCAACTACAGTATGTTTATCCGTGCAAATTACAGGGTTGGTAACAGATTATCCATTATCAACCCCAAATGTTATTTCCTTTGAGTAACAAAAAACTCAGATCCACTGAATTAGGAATGTGTTGGCTTTGGTTTCTTTATGTCCTCCTAAAATTGGCTGAGCTTGTGTTCATATCCCCTCTTTCTCCTCTGACCACACCTCTCTCTTTCTACAAAGGGAGCCACGCTCTCTTCTGCATATGCGGTATGACAGGCAAGGCCCCTCCTTAAACTATGCTCCCTCTAGTGAAATATGGTAACTTACAGTCAGTATTCCTGTAGGGGGAGAACAGTGGAAGGAGGAAATTGAATTTATCAGCTCAGTCGCTGGAATTGCTGAAAATCACTTGCAAAATTAGAAATATAAATAATTGCTAAAGTGGAGACTTTTAAAGGGTAATTATCTTTTAAAAAGACAACTTGTACATGTATTTATTCTACAAACTATACCATTTGCCAAGAAGTTCAAAACTTTGAATTTTTAGTTTGTTTTCTTAATCATATGTGTGTTAACTGCATACAAATTCTCCCAAGGAAACATTTGCTAGTAACAGCAAACTTTTTGAAAGAGAAAATTTAAAAATACACTCATAGAAGTTAATAAATGATAATTTTTAACCTGAATAATACCCAAATGTTTCTAGGAATTTAATACTAACCTATAATTTTAAACTATTGACAAACATGATTTAAAATCTTCATTTAAAGCCTTCAGGTAAAGTAGTTTTAAAAAAATAGAAAGGATTAAGTTATAGAGAAAGAATGGAAAGTTGGACCAACATTTAGCTATAAAAAGAGGCTGACTGTATAGAGTTCTAGTGCACTGCCTCAGATGCAATAAAATGCAAAATTAAACATGCAGTTAAAAATAATTCCCTATGTCACCTTTGTACTGATACAGCTTTCACTGAAGTGACTGTAAATATCACCATCTCATGGGCCCAGCGGTTAAAAGCATAGGTTCTAGAGCCTCTGTGCTTGTTTCCTCGTCTATATAAAAGTAAAAGAGAAGCATCTACTTTATGAGGAACATTAAGGAAGTTAATAGTGCAAAAGCACCCTATAAGTGTTAGCTATTATTAGCACCATGCTGTCACATAGTAAGCCCCAATTCTAATCTATCCGTGCTACACTGTCAGAATCAGTCTAGCAGAATGAAGCATAGCTTTAGTTATGTCAGTCCTTGCTCTAACACTTGAGGGGCTCCCCACTGACCACTGAATTCAATAAACACTTTTCTCCTACCACTCAAGACCTTCTACAGTTAGCCCCAGCCCCAGCTCTACAACATCTACAGTGTCTCCTCTAGCAGGCACTCTACAGTCCAGCCAAAATGACCAACTCATAGCTTTAAAACTTCCTATTCCAGATCCCAACTCCCAAGCCTTTGTTCACATGGGTCACGCCATCTGTAATACTTTCCTTCCCTTGGCTGAAACTCTATCATTCAATCAAGTCCTTCTTCACATTCCATTTCTTTAAGAAAATCTTTCCTTGCACTAAGCATATGGGAACTCATCACCACCACTAAATCATAGGACTTCATGAATGAGATTAAGAGCACATGCTCTTAAATCAAGGTGGCACCGCGATATATGCTTACTCTCCCAGGGATCAACGGTTTGCAGTCCCAACATAAGGGTGTCACTTGGAACTTGTAACTCACCTTCCCACAAACCGTAAGATGTGTGGGGCGCGAGGTCCCCAAGCTGAGCAGCAAACTGCCTGAGGGCTGAACTCTACGACTAACAATGCTTGATTGCTAGTTCAAGAGGAAAGGAACACTGATTTTTCTTCCCCCTTTCCTCAGCAAAGTTCCAACTCTAAGGAAAGTCATAGATCCAGCAAATGAGACCCCCCTGACTTTTCCACATTATTTATGTACACCCTGATCCAGTAGCCCATCTGGGTTTGTACTGCTTCTCAAAGGACAGACCCTCCCACAAAGGCTTGCATTCTCCTTCTACCTCTAAATTAAAACACACAATGAATATACTCCCATGGCCATTTTGATTTTAAATGGCACCATCTGTAGTGCAAGCAGTTTCTGATCCTTTATTTTAAACTATCACATCTATTTTAATCTCTCTTTTGATCAACATAAAATCTCCAGGACCCAGAGACCTTGATCATCTTCACTTTCTACCACATTCCTCTCCCCACTAAAGTGCTTTAAGTGAAGGAACTTCAGGAGCAGAAAAGGTGAACTGAAACAAAATTGCTACTGATGAGAAATCTACCTCTGCTACTTTCCAGAGCTTCTTGCCCCATCTCCACTTCAGAAAACAGGTATTTTCACAAAAGAGGGTTTTTTCCCAAATGATTTCTGGGGGCAGTAGCAGCAGTGTAGCAATCACAAATGGGTGGTTGGTAGGTTGGAATTCAACTTACCAGGTATTTCTTTAAAAAGAGCCAAATAGATAAACTGGACTTCATAAAATGATTAAACTTTTGTGCTTCAAAAAACACCTTCAAGAAAGTGGAAAGACAACCCAGAGGATGGAGAAAACTTATGCAAATCATATATCTGATAAGGGACTTGGATCTGGAATGTATAAAGAACTCTTACCACCCCATCCCCCCATCAAAAAAAAAGACAATCCAATTTTCAAAATGAGCAAAAGATGTCAATAGATAATTCTTCAAACAAGAAAATACAGATGACCAACAAGCAAATGAAAAAATTCTCAACAGTATTTATCATTAGAAAAATACAAATCAAAATCACAATAAGATACAACTACATACCCACTAGGATGGCTATTAATAAAAACAAATCAACAAAAACAGAAAATGACAAGTGCTGGTAAACATGTGGAGGAATTAGAATTCTTGTACATTGCTGGCAGGAATGTAAAACAGTGTAGCCCCAGTGGAAAACAGTTTGGCAGTCCCTCAGAGTTAAACACAGAATTAGAATATTATCCAAAAATTCTACTTCTAGCTGTATACTCAAAAGAATTGAAAGCAGAGACTCAAAGAGATACTTGTACACCAATGTTCATAATAGCATTATTCAAAATAGCCACAAAGTGGGAACAACCCTAGCGTCTATCAACTGATGAATGGATAAATAAAATGTGGTATATCTATACAATGGAACATATTCAGTCATTAAAAAGAATGAAGTACTAATATATGCTACAATATGGTAGAACCTAAAACTAAGCCAAGTAAAAGGAGAGACACAAAAGGCCACATACTGTATTATTTCATTTAGGTGAAATATCCAAAATAGGCAAATCCAGAGACAGAAAGCAGATGAATGGTTTTCAGGATCAAGAGAGAGGAGAGGATGGAGAATGACTGCTTAATGGAAACAAAGTCTCCTTTGGGGGCGATGAAAATGTTTTGGACCCAGATAGAGGTGATGGTTGAGCAATGTGAATATACTAAGAACTATTAAATGGGCGAATGTATGGTATTTGAATTATATTTCAATAAAGTGATCTTGTAAAAAGCCAACATTAAAACTTCGAAAATCTTACACAAAATTCCAGATTGACTTCTCTTGAAAAATCTCAATGACCAAATGGTCTCTCATGACAACCATCAGTTGGAACTGAAGCTGGTTCTGGAGCCCATCTCTGCCACTGCCTAACTCTAGACATGTTTCATCTCTGCCTGAACTTCTCTGTAAAAGGAGACGTAATAGTATCAACCTCATCAGGTTGTTATGAGGAGTCAATGAATTAATATGCTTAGAAAAGCACTTGGCACGTAATAAGTGCTCATTAAATGTTAGCTACTTTTATATCTTATGATATCTCATCCTCTTTATAATTGAGATAAATGGCATTTTCTTTTCCTTCTTTTTCTTTTCTTTTTTCTTTTTTTACAAATTAAAGTATAGCATAAAATGTAGAAGTCCAAAAGAAAGAAGTGGAAAGACAGTCAAGATATAAGAATTTAAAAAGCAACACGTAAAATACTATGCATAGTACATGCCTATTTTTGTGAAAAAGCAATAATGATGATAATGTTAAGTCTATGGATAGAAAACAATCTAGATAACTTTAAACTTATGGGGAGGAGAAAGAATGAAAGAATGTAATTAAGGGGCTTTTTATTAACATACATATTTACATAATGAACTTTTCTAGCTTTATTGAAATATAACTGACATATAACATTATGTAAATTTAAAGTACACGATGTGATAATTTTATATATATATAAAAATATGATCACTACAATAAGATCAGTTGACACATTCATCAGCTCACACAGTTTCCTAATTTTTTTTAAATGATAAACTTTTATAACCAGGAACTATAATAAGAATTTTTTTTAAAGAAGAAACTCTAAATAATTTTGTTTGATACTTGTGTGAGATTGTCACAAAATTCTACCAGCTGAGTAGCAACATCACCGACTGATAAAACTAGGAACCATTTGCTTTCCTTTGAAACCCAGGGACTGTGATTCCTAAAGCACAAACCCCTCTTCAGTTTTCTTCTTCCTTATGGAGTATGTATACACTGCTGTATTTTACTGCTGCCAACAGAAAAATTCTAAACTCCTTGGCCTGGCAGGCAACACCTTTCACTATCTGGCCAAATATCCTTTTTATAGCTTTATCAGCTATCACTCACACTTACAAAAACTCCACTCCGGCTAAAGACATAAAACACATCCCTCAAATGTTTTTCCACATGTAATTAAAAAAAAGAGAGATAAAATTCACTCAAAATTTATCATTTTAACAATTTTAAAGTGTATAACTTAGTGACATTTAGTATATTCACAATGTGGTACAACCATTATCACTACTTGGTTCAAGAGCATATTCATCACCCCAAAAGGAAACCCAGTACCCATTAAGCATCCCCCCTCTCTCATCCCTTCCCCAGCCCCTAGAAGCCACATCTGTTTTCTGTCTCAATAGATTTGCTTATTTTGGATATTTCTCATAACTGAAACCATATAATATGTGGCTTTTCATGGCTGGCTTCTTCCAGTTAGCATAATGTTTTCAAGGCTCATCCATGTTGGAGCATGTATTTGCAATTTATTCATCTTTATGGCTGAATAATATTCCATTGTGTAGAAAGATATACCACAGTTTTTTAATCCATTCATCCGTTGATGGACATTTGGCTATTGTAAATAGCTGTATGCCATTATCTTTCCCTTCCTTCAGTTTCATGTGCTAATCAAAGTCAAGCTTTCATGTGAGTTTCAAATCAATTCTTACCTTCCCCAGCTTAGCCTGGCCCAAAGTACTCATCTTTCTCTAAATTCTTCACTACTTCTATACTCGAGAGCAAATTGTCAGCATACGACAGAATCCCATAGACTATTTGAATTGACTCAAACTGTTTTCTTTTCTTAAATTAGTTGCTAACATTGAAATACGCAAGAAAAATCATTAAAGTCAAGATTCCAGTTCCCTTAAAAGTCTGGAAGGTCTCTTGCCTGGGTTATTGCAGTAACCACAGTTTAACTGGTCTCACTGCTTTACCTTGCCCCTACAGCCTTTCTCAATACACTGTCCACAGTGGTTTCATTAAAACAGAAGTCAGATAAAGTCACTACTCTACTCAGAACATTCCAGTGGCCTCTCATTTCTCCCAGGGTAAAAGCCTATGAGGTAGCATACGCTGGCCTCGTACCCATGTGACTTTTTCCTATCACACTCCTGCCTGCTCACTTAGCTCTGGCCTTCTTTCTACTGCTTAGACAACTCAGGCAGTCTTCTGCTTTAGAATTCTGTAGTAGATGTTCACTGGATCCCCAGATAGCTCAATGGTTCACTCCTTCACCCTCAATGCTCAGATCTCACCTCAAAAAATCCTACCCTGACCACCCTTATTTAAAATTGTAAGCCCTCATCAGCACTCCCAATTTTCCTTATCCCGACCTTCTACTTCTAACCATTTATCATCATCTAGTATAACAAATAATCTATTTACTTATTGTATTTGCTGTCTATTATCTGTCTCTTTCCATTCAAAGGTAAGTGCCACAATGGCAGGGACTTTTGTCCCTTTGATTTAATGCCCAATGCCCAGAAGAGCACAGTATGTTGGTAGGCACACAATAAATATTTATTGAATGGATACTGGGTTTACAATCAGCTGGCGCTGAAGAGGGGCTGCCCTTTAGATGAATTTGACAGTTCCTCTCAGTTCTACCAGGCCCATTTCATTCCTCTACCTGTCTGGTCCCTACAGACTTGAGTTTGTGACACTTCTTTTTCCCCTGCTCCTTGTCATTGACTTCCTGGTATCACACTAACCTTTTCATCAGAGGATGTCTTAATTGTAGTCTGTGGAAATCACCTATTACTCTTCTCTTTTCCTCCTCAAGGACAATCTCTTTGCACAGAGTAGAAACTCAATAAACAGTTTTAGACTGAATTGCTCTTTTGGCATTTCTGTTAATGTTTCTTCCATACCTTCCCCCTCAATTCTCACCACTGGCAATTGCTGACCACCATCTAGAAAAGCCCTGCTTTTCTCTTCTCTGGCACAGAGAAGACATTCCACAATGAATGCCATCCTTCATGATGACTTTGATGATCACTGAAGGATACCTCTACATTGCTGCCCTATCGGCTTTAGGCCAAAATTTTAAGGGCCTATTTTGAGGGTGAAGACTTTAGAGCTTCACAGTTCTGTGTTCTTCTAAACACCTAAAAAGAACTGCCATATCCTTTCTGGAGCTCCTGTTTCTTTTTGGTAAGGGCCAAAATATTATCTTTCCAAAATGCTTCCATCTTTGCTACAGTTGCCTAAAACCTGAATGAGGCATTACATTTGTTGCCTAAATACATAAACTGATTAATTTCAGAGGCTGAAACTCCTTTGGTCTTTCTTGTTTGGATTCTGTTTAGTTTTATCCTTCAATGACTCACCTTAAACCGCGTGTTAACTTATAAGCCCCCTCATTGCTTTTAGGAGTAGATGGGAGAATGAATCTTTTTAATAAAAATTCCTTTAGGACTTTTTCCTCTTTCTCACATTATATGAAACTTACCATCCCTCCTCCCCAAATAGTAAACGCACAATGGCAAACATGTAGTGAGGAACTCCATTAATGGTGGCTGCTAGTTTTATAATGATCTGGGACTGCTCATGAGCACAGAGCCATCTGGTGGCTGAGCAAAGGCACTGGGCACAGAAAGTGTGCCTGCAGAATTCTTGCCTGTTTTACAATTTGCTTAGGATCTTCCTAGCCCTGAGTAGCCCGGTTTACATTGCTTGTGGAGAGAAGAAAACAGGAGCCGAGGAAAGTGGAGCTAGAGAGAAACACAAGGACATATCTTTGGACAACTTCCTCAGAAAAAATTAATACAAATTTTTTGGGGAGAGAGAAGGGGTCCTATCTCCAAAGTCTTCCTGTAATTGTAATGAATTGCACGAGGGGTATTTAGCAGTTTTTGTTTTTATAAAACCTAATAATACTGAACTCTTAAATTCACTGTCATTTCATATTAGTAAGATCACATTCAGGGTTATGCTTAAAATCTGGAACCTTACTCAGATATCTTAAATTTAAAAACTATCACCCTTTGGTATAACTTACTCTATTATAATCGGAAGCATCATATTTATTCAACTATTGGAACAGCCAGTTACCTTTACTTTGGAGGGCAGGCCAAAAATCCTGATCGATTTACCAGAGGATCTTCATCTGCTGTGACTGTGGAAGCTCTTTCTTTTTAATTCTGTTCAGATCTACAAAGAGAGAAAAGGGGCAAAGGGATGAAACAATGGGTAAAGCTAATAGGAAATCTACACTCTCATTAGTTAACAAATGTTTCAAAATTATATGTACTTTGAAATGTCAAACTGTTAAAATCTGAGACATTACCAACTTTACAATAAATGCAATTCAGTTGTTTTTTGTTTGTTTTTATGGTTTTTGTTGTTGTTGTTGTTGTTTTTTTACAATGAACTTAATCGGCTATATTTACAATAAACTAAGAACAAATGACTATTCAATATTTATACAGAGTCAGGCTCCTGGGGCTTAAAGTCATTGTGTATAATGCCACTAATGAGTTTTCACTTAATTTTTTAAATGGCTATTCAGAAAGCCAGTTCCTATGAAACCTATTAGCACCAAAGATTTAAAAACACATAAATACACACTGAATAAGATTATTATTTGGAGAGTTCACCCTGTCCTTTATCATCCAGCAGTTTATAAAAGCAATTCATAATACTATAAACAGGAAACAAAAAATCAATTAAACTATCTTCCTAAAAAGCACAAGGCAATTGTGTTCCATTATCTACATATTTCTGTGCACACGTGTACATATATTTTTCAAGTAGAATGTGGCTACTTGAGTTAAAGAGTCAAGGGACTGGAGATTAACAAACCAGAGTTAGAAATTTAACTGGTTTTCAAGTGTGACCTGTAGCAGTAGAGAAAGAACAGCAAATATGGGCAATGACACAGCTTTGGAGCAGATGTTGTTAAAGTATAAAGCACAAGGCAGCTGATTTCATATGAAAAATTCACTAGTAATACACTTCTCTTCCTATAATCTTCACTGGCTATACATCAAGGTCAGGTGACAAGAATATTGCTTTGATCAATTTTTATTTATTTTCATGTACTTGAAGATGGTAAGTCAAATTTTTCTATGATTTGAGATACTAATAAATCATCTCAGAAAGTCAGTAGCTGAAATTCTATGCCATATTTTGCACATTTATTCGTAGTTATCTTTATTGGCCTTTAAGTTATT
Organism: Pteropus vampyrus; assembly: GCF_000151845.1. NCBI lineage: Eukaryota > Metazoa > Chordata > Mammalia > Chiroptera > Pteropodidae > Pteropus > Pteropus vampyrus. The sequence continues at coordinate 4,280,208 of NW_011888822.1, read as the reverse complement.
CCTAGGTCATATCCTTCCTCTCTCCCTTTTCTAGATAGCTTGTTTTATTCATCCACAAAATGTTATTCAATAACATAATCATTCAGTAATCATTCCTACAATCTTTATAAGCCAGATGTTTCTCTTCCCTAGATTTCTAATTCTTATCTTTCAAATTTTTTCTGATTTCCCTTTTAGTGTTCTTTTTCTGTCTTATTTCCAATAAAAGTCACTATCTTGCTTAACATGTCTGTCCTGAGCCAAAACTAATTTCTTTGCAACCTTAATATTTAACAGCTTTGCAAAATCACTCAAAGGAAGCTACAAATTACCAGGATAGAGATGGCCAATAAAGATGTTATGTTAGAGATAACCATTCACCTTGCTGATGGTGATTCCTTCAGTATACACGTGAAGTGGAGGTGGAACAAAACCGGCATCAGATTAAACTCTGCTTGATCTTATTTCACTAGGTCAAGCTATTTTTCAATTTTCCATCAGGATGCTCCAGCTATATCTCCAAAGTATCTAAGGAAGTTGTTAGATTTTGGATGCTATGAAATTGTACCCAAGGTACTATTTGTCATTAAAAGTATTCACCATTTTCCAGCCCACATACCTTAAAAATGCGTTAAGGGAAATCCTATTCTTAGAAGAAAATGGTAGTGCAGTTACTAAAAATAAGCATTTAAAAATAGTTAACTTCTTAGAACAGTTACAAATCTTTCATAAGGACAAAAAAACCTACCATGTGTTTGTATATATTCTCTCATTTCATTTTCACAATGACACTGCTTAAAAGAGCTGTTATTATGACCTCCATTCTACTAGTGAGGAAACAGACTGAGGTCATAATTTGCTCAAGATTACCAGGAAAATAAATAGTTTGAAATTGGAACTAGACTGGAGGCCTTTGATGCTATTTAATTCCATTTCAGTACACCAAACTGGAAATTAAGTTGCTTAATTTTGTTTTGCAAAGAGAAATAGTTTAAAAGGTAGATTGGGGAACATTTTCTAAGAATAGAAACATAAAACTTGATAGCTTTTATTCATTCACCACCTACTATAACAAGCATTCAACAAGGATAATTTTTTTAAAAGATTTTTTTAAAATGACAGTCAGCGATGGGAGAGAAGGAAACAAGAAGAAAGAAAAGACATAACTTGAGTGTTCTCCAAAGTCCTGAACAGAATATATTTAATTTACTTGCTCTCTTTTTTCTTGGGGAGGAGAGGGACAAGATTGTACAAGAAGTCTTTCTTTTAGAGTTGCTGCCTAGACCATGGTGACCCTTTTTTCCTCAGCGCTATGTAATTCTCGAGCCCATGTCAAGTCCTATTTGTACTATGCGACACCAAACTCCTCCCAAAGCTGAACACATGACCCAAACTGAGATTCAATTTGTTCTCCTTGGAAATAAAAATCTGAATGAAAAGGGTCTACTCTGGTCTAGGCTGCAAGCTACTCCTGTGGTACTCTCAGTCTATAGGAAAAAGCCAGTCAGCAAAGAGAGAAAAGAATAAATGCTGCTGAGAGTGAATTGGACCCAAGAGGCCACCTAGCCCCAGAGGAAAGAAAGGGAAACAGTTTCTGCCCAGGGTTTCTAGGTCTTTCCTGACCCAAGTATAGTCCCCCAGAAGCCCAAAGCACTCTCTTCCCTAAGGTATCAAGAATTCCCTGGACCTGTAGAGAAAATGGCTTCCTTCTTCTGAGCTTAAGTCTTTTTGAATTAATTTCTGATAACTGCAACAAAAAATGATCTTGCTCAAGACAATTAAAACTTTTGTATTAAAAAACAATAGAAGGGCAGATATCACTAGAATTTGTTATAAAAGGAGATCCTGAGAACTGCCCAAGGGTTCTGAAAAATCTTCTCATTAGCTTTAAACAAAGAAAAGCCCATACTGTTACATGGGTATTATTATATCAACTTTTATAGAGAAAATGACTTATTTTCAAGGAATAACATCTGTACGTCCTTTTAAGACTCTGAGAGCCTTGTTGAAATTTAAGGCATAATCTGGGACACTCGTTATATAAGTCTGTTAAAATTAAGCAAAAACCTACCTACCATGATAAGGAAAAGAAAAAAAATAGGCTAAACGGAGTCAGTCTTGTTCATTTCTTAAGCCTTCTTAAATTCTAGGCAAACCATGATGCTTTAATGTGAGACTGGCACCTTGTGTGCTTACAGAGGCATGAAAAAGAAAAGAGAGGTCCAGAGAGGTGGGCCCTACAAGGAGGACAACACAAGTTTTGACTTGATTCTATCTGGTAAGTTAGAGTTGAGGAAAGACTAACACCTATCTCTCCATTCTATACATGAAAAGACTGAAAACCAAGAAAGGTTTTACGTGAGCTGGTTTATTTATTCAATAAAAATGTGTTAAGCATGTGCTCCAAGCCAGGTACTGTGCCTGGCACTACAATTGGCAGTGTATTTAGCTGAGCTGCCTAACTCCCAGGTTATGCATTTTTCTTTCCACTCTTTGACCCTTACAGCAAACAGAAAGTTCAGAGGCCTAAAATAGTTAACTTTTTTTGTCTGTTTGTTCGATGATCTTATGGGCGGGGAGGGAGAGGTAAGGAATTTGGGGCTAATATTTAAAAGGTAGAAAGATCTGCATAAAATTCCATATTCCCATTTTTTCTTGGAATGTACAAAAATCTGGCTACTAAGGCCAGCTCTCTTACAGCCTTGTGTCCTAGGCTGCCTCTTGTCACTGGGCATGCACTTTCTAAAATACCCACCTATCTTCACCACTTATTTTTCTTCCACGCCTGTCTCCTGTAGGCAGCCAAGCTTGTGACCCTAAGCCTACGTTGTTTTCCTAAGATTCTTCTCCCAAATGAAAAACCACAAACCAAAAAATTTTAAAGCAGGTTACATGTCAACTGTACGCATATTCTACAGAGATATGAATTAACATGGTCCCTAGTTCACTCACTACCCTCCTATCCAAGTTTCACCTTGCTTTTATCCTCACAGGTTTTCTCCTTGGCAAAGCAAATTTCAGAATGAACCTCTACACTCCATACCTGTCTTTTCAATCATGCTACTGGGTATCCCCCCACGTCCCCTCTTCAAAAGTCAGCTGGAGTTTTTGCACCTAAGCTACAGGGAATGCTTTGAGGGTCACTCCACTGAACATCAAAAAAGAGTTTGCAAACCTATCTGGTAAAGAGGGAGATAAAATCATTTACTAGAAGGACTCCAACACCTCTGGCCTAGGTTTCAAGGATACATTTTAGTCTCTACAGTCAGTCTTCCGGCTCTTCCAACCCTTCGTGAACTCCTCATGTAAATAGTGTCTTAACACTGTTAAAGGAACCTCCATTTTCTGACAGTTTCTACATATCCACACACATTCACTCCTCTCCTCTCTCCAAAGTGTTCAACACAGCCATCCTGCGTTCTCTTGGCAGTTTCAGGTCTCTCATGTCAAGCCCCCTCTCTCCCAGGCTTCACTGAGTTTAACTGGGCTCCCTCTCCGTTTAGCTGAGAGGTCAGCAAGCCATTTTCCCAACAATTGTGACTACAATACACTATTTCACCGTTAGTCTAAGAGAGAACCAAAAATATAATAAAATTCTAGTTCTCCAGTTTGTCTCTGAGCAAAATCCTTGGTCAATTCAGTAGATGTGTAGGTTGATTTACAATAGCACATAACAATAATAGTGGTAGTAGCAGCTAATATTTACTAAGCACTTATCTTGTGCCTGGTATTAACAAATAGTAAACCCAGTATTAACACATGTGTCATCTCACTTAACCCTCCCAGATCTATGATATAGGAACTTTCACTACTTTAACAGAGAGAAAACTGAGACTTGTGAGATGAAGCCAATAAGGGGTAGAAGTGAGGCAGTCAATAGTAGAGCTGAGCTTAAAATCATTCCTTCTTTTGCCACCCACCACAGCAATTCCTTCGCACCTGCTGTTTCCACCACCTTGATCTTTTTCCTACCTTCTGAGTAACTTGCATCCAGCCTTGAAAACCTAGCTCACGTGAAACCTCCTCATGTGAACACACCTACCTCCCTAAAAGGGCTTCTTATAGGCAATGTATGCACTACAATGTCATCCTTGTATCCAGGGCCCGACATTAATAAGTGTTAATAAATGCCTGCCTAAGAGATTTGGATTAAATGGACCATAGGCTCTGACAGTCACCCATCCACTCAGGTTGGGTGCCTGGGGTGGGATGTTCCCGCCTCACTAAGACTTGCAATTGGGCCTGAGCAATAAGTAGCTATTCTGGCTTCTACCCTTGCTCTTCCCGCCCTAACTAACCTATAGAACGCAATACTGAGGAAAGGTAGGAGGGATGAGAGGTAAACTAAAGTCCAGTAGTCTGGTTGTCCTCTTATTAGGGGAATCAGGTCTATGTAGTTGACTGAGGGGAGGGGAGTCTGGGGGATCAGAGAGAGGAATACTAATCTCCTATTACTGGTCTAAGGTTATAGAACTCTAAAATTCATAAAAAGGTCCTTTAGGAAAGATGTCAAATAAATGAACTAGTAAGCATTTAACTCTGGGGCCATACTTATAAATACTACTACTAATAATAAAAACTTTTACTGAGTGTTTACTTTGGGCCAGATCATGTGTTAAGTACTTTACATGCACTGTCTTATTTAAATAAGGCCTACAGTAATTAAATGGCTTGCCCAAGGTCACTACCAAATGGCTAATAGTAAAGGCAGTGGCTAGTAGGATAAATGTGTAATTTGATTAATAATGCTTGCAGGTTTTTCTCTTTAAATTCTGTCTTCCTCTTTAAATAATGCCACTTAAAGGCAGGCTGAGCAACCTATTACACATTCCTCTTCGTCAAAAGATCCAATAAAAATCCCTTCGATTAAGCCTTCCTAAATATTATTTATGATAGATTGCCCATGCTCACCTAGAGCCATATTGTCATCTTCAAGAACACACAATTAGACTAAAATTTCTAGTATTCACAACAGTAAGGTATAATTATATGACTGAGTCCTAAAATATGAACAGAAAGGTTGGGTGTTACTTCTAGGCTTGGCCCATACAAATCTCCTTGTGTTCATCCTCAGTCTCTCTGCTGGTCAAATGGAGGGCTTCAAGCACCTACATACAGGAGGTGGGTAGAGCCACAAAATTTCACCCCTGAATGATTGGGTGAAGCAAGAGCCTCCTTGCCAACCCATACTGATCCGTGACTTGAGTAAGAAACATGGATTGTGTTAAGCTACTGAGGTATTGGGTAGTGATAGCAATCTGCCTACTGCAATACAGTACTATCGTTGTCCTCATTATCATCAGAATTTTCTTTACCAACAGCACAGCTATAATTTATTGAAGATGTACTAATTAATAAGCATTATACTAAGTCTTTTAGATACATATTTTACTCATATCTCACCAAGGTAGCTAGTATCTGCATTTTACAGGTGACAAAATCAAGGGTCAGAGATGAAAAATCTTTTCCTCCTTTGAACATTTACAGCATTTACAATCCGAAAGATTTAGTTGGTAATTAGTTATGGATTGCCTTATTACACATGTTGTGTCGACAGGTTAAGCAATTTTCACTTCTGTAGTTAGTTGATTTTCCTTGTACTTATAACTTGTTTTCCTCATCTAGATAGAAAGCTGCTAAGAAGGGCAGGTCTTACATCTCTATATTCCACACTACACACTGCTTCATGAATATACAAATTAATTAACAGATATGTATTATTTAAATTATCTACATATATAAATTACATAGACACACACATATACACACACACACACACACACACACACACATTTTTGTGTTTTGGGCAACAGACCTGTTAAATAAACCTAGCCAAGAAAATTGGCTGATTTGCTATGAAGAGTTACTTAGTATGCTGTTTATCTCTGATTTATGACTTAACGAGTATCATTAGTGCATTTTTTCAATACTGCAATTACATGTGTGAATATACATAAACACTTAGTACAGTGTCTGACATACATTCGGTGATTGATAAATGATCATTTCCCTTCTTCTCCATCCCAATAGCTACTTCAAGTATAATCTTATGCTGTTTGATGAAAACAAAGATGATTGGAAAAAAATGTTAAGCCTGTGAGTAGAGGTTGATTTTAATTACAAAGAATATTTTCCAATCTGGGAGGAAAGCCATCTAAAATGTTAGAAGCCAGAGCCAAATGAAGATCGATTGCCAGTTACACAGTTATAAGATTATCCCATTCATAAAAATCTGACCTGACACAACCTTCAGGAACACGAATTCTGGGCAAGCAGAGAAGCCACTGCTCACATCCTCTGATAGTGAGCTGCAGAGTGGTGCCTTGGGACTCACCTTCACTTCCCCTAGGTCTGGCCACATGGGATTCTCTAGAGCCATTATTTGTAGCCAAACAATAACATGCCCTCCGACTGCTCCTAGAATGTTTTTTTATACTTTGTTAGAAAACAATTCACTGGCATCTAAGGAAGAATTGTTCCTACTGAGGCTATTTGTTCTCAGGCCTCATCTACCCACAGGGCTCCATTTCCTACTCAAGACATTAAAAAAAAAAAAAAAAATCCAATTAACACGATTGCAGATACTGGCTTTCATATGGGGACATTTCACACTAACCACGCAGAGCAATTCTGTGCCATGATCTTTACATTAACTAATTAATGTAAATATTTCAACCACTGTTCATTTAAATATCATGTTCCAAAAAGTCTCTCTTCTTTGACGAGTTCTTCTGAGATGAAAAGGAACATGAATACGGGTCAGTTACTTTACTGGGTATACTTAGAGTATATACTTAGATATCTTACTCAGTCTCAATAATCAATTATAATACCTACTTTGTTGATGGGATGGGTTTTTCCCAGAGTAATTTTCCCTTTAACTTCATGGTATCGTCCTTAACAGTAGGCAATAAGGTTAATGCTATAATCAGATATCACAATGGCACATACCACTTTAGCCACTATTCAAATATAACACAGACTATAGAACAGCTGAGGTAGAAAAATTCAGGCTTGAAAATTAGTGAATCAAACTCTGGACAACAATTTCTTTTAAAAATAAGTTCTTTTACAATGTTTAACATAAATATTCTTTTAAAAATATCGTTCTTTTTAAAATGCTGAGTGAAAAGAGCCAACCTCAAGAAATCACATTTATAGAACATCCCCAAATTTTCAAAATTATAGAATTGGAGAACAGATTAGCAGTTGCCAGAAGGTAGGGACTGTGAGGATAACAGGAATGACTGTGCCTATAAAGAGGTAGCACTGGGGAGATTTTTGTAGTGATGAAATAATTCTGTATCTTGACTATGGTAGTGGTTACACAAATCTACAAATGATATAAAATGACGCAGAACTACATACTTTATGCCAATGTCAACTTCCCGGTTTTGATAATGTATTATAGTTAAGTAAGATGTAACCAATGGGAAAAACTTGAAGAGTAACCAGCAACTTCCTGTGAATCTAAAATTATTTCAAAATAAAAATTAAAAATAGCTAAATGTATATTGGATTATAAACATTTCACAGAATGGATTCAATCTGTAAGATTAAATAGTACCCAAACCTTTGCAAATATATTTAACATGACTTCCCATTTTGTATACAGATTAACTACCAATTATCTTGACAGAGGCAAGCAGAGAGTGGAAATGGAGTAGATCACAGTAGGTTTTGCTGTCAGGATGCTTTCTGTTCATGACAACGTCAGCAACATGGACCACGTTAGCAGCCGATATCTAGATGTCTCATAAAGGGCAGGTAGCATACAATATGTAAAAATAAAAACATGAATTCAGAGACTTCTTATATCCTAAAATCTGTAAGATTTTGCCATTTAAAGATTGAGAACCATGGCACAGCGTATTTTAAACATAATTTAAAAATAAACATTTTGTGATTTCTATACGCTAATCAAGATCCCATCGAGCATATGATTACATATAATTTACAAAATACATGATTAGACTTATATGATTACCAAAAAGGAGTTTTTTGTTTGTTTGTTTTTAATGTACACATGGCATTAGTTTCTACTATTCAAATATCTCTCTGGCTAAATTACTATAAACTGCTGCACTATGTCAATAATAAATAGGAGACAAAAAGAATTCCAAAAGCTAGAGGATTCAAATTAAACAAAGCCAGTGTAAGTTATTTTCACTAGGGCTTTACACAGAGATTTTTATCACCGATTAATACATAAACATTCTGAGACTACATCAAAAACATGACTCCCTGATTCCCTGTATCTCACGCCCTGGCTCAACACTGGTTCATAATGACTCGGAATCTAAAGAGAGGTTGGCAGCACTTCATAAATACCTTCCTGTTCGCTCCTTTCTGCAGTGATGCAATTTGACCTACATTTCCACTGCCCATTGAAACTTCATAGGAGGGGGAAGAGGAGAGTTTTTCATTTATCCTACCCTCTGATTAACTAGGACAGCAAATGCCACTCAAGGGACTGCTACTGGGTAGAAGCAAAGAGGGGAAAAAGTCATGCCAGCAGAAAATTCCATAGGAGAACATTTAGAAATATTGCATTCTCTGATTCTGCAAAGAAACTGTCATGGCTTTACAAGACAACAGCAAGGAAGAGTTGCCCCACTTTTATACTATAATCAGTTCAGAACACCGAGGCTGCTTTATTTACTTCAGGCCCCCCAACAAGATGAAAATTAAACTTAAACTATAGACTTGTCTTTGCCGTAGTCTTTTTTTAAATAAACTTTTAATTTTAGAATGGTTTTACATTTACAGAGAAGATTATACAGAGTTCCTATATACCCTACACTTGGTTTTCCCTATCATTAACTTCTTACATTAGTATGCAATATTTGTCATAACTAATGAACCAGTAATGACACATTATTATTAACTGAAATCCATACTTCATTCAAATTCCCTTAGTTTTTGCCTGATGTCCTTTTTCTGTTTCAGGATCCCATCCAGGACATCGCATTACATTTAGTTGTCATGTCTCCTTATTCCTCCTCTAGACTGTGAGTTTCTAAGACTGTCCTTTTTCAATGACCTTGACAACAGTTCTGAGGAGTACTAGTTAGGTATTTTACAGAAAGTCGTCAATTTTTTGTCCAGTGTTTTTCTCACGATTATAATCGGGTTATGAGATTTGGGGAGGAAGACACAGAGGTAAAGAGCCATTCTCATTACATCATATCAAGGGCACATTCTATCACTGTTTATGTTAACTTGATCATCTGGCTGAGGTACTGTAAGGATTCTCCACTGTAAAGTTATTATTTTTTGCCCTTTCCATACTGTACTCTTTGAAAGGAAGTCATTATGCACAGTCCACATTTAAGGGATGAGCAGTTATGTTTCATCTCCTTTCAGGGAATTATCGACATAAATTATTTGGAATTCTTCTACATGGAAGGTTTATGTATTCTCTCTCATTGGCTTACTTATTCAATCATTTATTTATATCAGTATTGACTCATGAATATTTTTCATTATTATTTTATTATATTTACAATACATATTATATATGTTCATATTTATATTAGCATTTTTATTACATGTTATATGTATCTTGTATATTTTATTTATATTTACTTCACAATTATTTCTATAAGTATCTTTATTCTGTGGCATGATAAATCATGAACAGAATGCTCAGTAATCAAACTATCATCTGACTGGCCAATAAATTATCATAATGAAGTTCCTCCAGAAAAAATAAAAATTAAATTTTTTTTCTGTCAATAGGGTAGAGGAGAAGAAATCTAAAATTAAATGCAGTATGCTTGCTGTTCTATACAGTAACGTTTCTTACTGTCTCTCCCCAATTACCATTAAATGTTATTTCTTTTATGTCAGCTCCTAATTACATGAACTAAAGAAAAAAATATCAGTTAGATCTGGCTTTGAAATACAAGTGATGACTTATAGTAGCAGCTACACCTTCCTAGTTATGGTTTGTATAGTTTAATGTTACACAATTTTTCCTCATTGAGACTCAACTAATTAGCCCAACATAAGGACAGAGCCAGGAGCTTCTTGGGAGTAGGGGTACCTAGTGGGAAGCAAACAGATTTCTGCAGGTAACAGAATCACACAAGTTGGAGTTAATGCCCTGCAACACACACAGGATATGCTTAAAATCTTTAGTAACCTCAGACTTTTTTTTAATAGAAAGTAGGCCAAGGCCAGCACCTAATAACGCTCTTCTGTCTTCTTTTTTTTTTCATTCAATCTGATTAATACTTACGTTCAACCAACATTTCCTGAGCCTCTACTATGTACAAGACAGCACACTATGCCTGGTGCTTCCGATTAATCTAATAAATTAGAAAAAAATTAAGAGTGCTGTTTCTATTTTTCCCTCTTGGCAGAGATGCTAAAGTTGATGGAATATAAGTCAAGCCTTTAAAATGCTGAGGACACAAAATGGTTTGGAGAAGCACATAGTTTAATGTCTACCTTTATAGTTGTCTAATAACATATTAGAAAGAACAGATCACAACTTCCTTATCTGTAAAACAGATATAATCAAACTTACTTCTCAAGAAGAATGCATGGAGAATTCGGTCCTAGCACACACAGTAGTTCTATAAGTATTAGCTCATGCTTACATTTTAAATTTCATCATAAACACATCTAGGAAACACCACGACTGCCCCCACTAAGGTGTTTCATTGCCTTTTTTTTCATCTCTAATTTTATTATTTTTGCAAACCCTAAAATCATAATTAAAAATATGTCATTTCCTATGTCCCAGTCAACCTGTCTTTGATAAATAAAAATGCACATTCATTCAAGACACACAGGCCAGAATGGATAGGACATATTAACAACGATACAGCTAACATTGCTGGAAAGCTTATTTTGTGCCTGGCACTGTGTGGATGTTGCACAACATGCCTTGAGATAGATATTTTAATTATCCCTAATTTCCAAAAATGAGAAACAGGCCAAAGAGGTAAAGTAACTGCAAGATTGCCACCCATTTGGGATAGGCAATCTACCATTACAGAAAAACAGGAACAAACAACAACAGAATTATACCAAACAACTGAATGTAAACGTCCTGATTCCTAAGCACTGTTGCGCTGGGTACTACAGTGGAATAAAACAATCAGCTAAAATGCTTCCTTTCCTCAAGACACGCAAACTGGGAGAACGGCTTTGGACACTTCTGTCCCCAAAAGGGACTCCAAACTGGGACTTCCTGCTTTCACAGTATTTGCAATAAATAAAATCCATCAAGGTCTCACTACAGCATTTTATAGAAAGTAGCGACTCCCTGGCCTCAACTGCAAGGCTCTTTAATCTCTGGTCCCAGTTCATACTTCAGGACATTTGCACTAGAGACTGCTTCTAGACCTAGCTAACTTTTTCATTATTCAGGTTAGAAATCACTTAACTTTTCATCTAAGTGGAGTTAATCCCACACTCGGATTCCCTAAAATTGGTTTAAGAGATCTCCAGCCTGCTTTAATGTCAACATTCTCAGCATGGGCATGAATGTTGTTCATATCCTGTATGAAGGACCTTCTCCTCTGAAGGTTATACCCTCACAAAAATCACATAAAGACCTGGAGAAGAACAACTGTTTTTTGAAATTAAATAGAACAGGATTTAAATCCTATTTTCTATTTACAAACTGTGTAAAGCAAACAAGTCATTTCACTTCCGTGAGGATGAAGAAATGACACAAATAAAGCACAATGCCTGAAACTTACTAAGTGCCATTATTACTATCATCTCCATTATTCAGATAAAAAACTGAGACTCCAAGTGGCCAGATACCAAAGGTCACAGAACCAATGAGTGAATGGTAGAGGTCGGGCTTGAAACCAGTACTTTTCCTTCCTTCTACAGTTCTTTACTGAGTACCATTATTAAGCACCATGCTTGGTGCTGAGGACATAGCTGAGAAAAAGGCAGTCAAGTACTCTGCTCTCATGAGGCTTATATTCTGGTAGGGAAGATAGACACCAAACCTCTACACAGACAAATTGAAAGGTGCCTGGACAAGAGCAGGGTGCCCAAATCCAAATGGCTTTTAAAGCAAGTAACAAGATCTCTGGATTTTGTCAGGAAGGTCGGGGAAGGCTTCAGTGAAGGGGTGGCATTTAAACTAGGACCAGGAGGCAAAAGAGGTGTTTGGAGATGAGGGTGTCAGCAGTCAAAGGGAATCTCAAGAGAAAGACTTTGGAGAAGCATGCCAAGTCTGAGGAACTAAAAAGCCAGAAGAGGCTGGAGATGTAGTTGGGGCCTGATCAGAGGACCGCTGAAGATGTGGTAAAGGTTTTAGAAGTCATCCACCTGTGAAGCAATGGAAAAGCACCAAAAGATTGGCTGCCCTTGCTGAAACAGTAAAAAAGGCTCACTCTACCAAAGTCACTCTACCAAAGCTGGACATGGCAAGTATAGACTTTTGATAAATATGTGGGCTATATGAAAGAATCTCTGGTAAAGACAGACTAAACCATTTCTTTTTAATCGCACAGCTGATGCTTCTATTAAAGTACCTACTGCTGATTATTATAGTTGGGTGTGGACCTCTTTTCACCGGACATAGGTTTCTGAAAAGTTGAGCAAGCATCTTACTTATTTTTCCATCTCTCAAAGCCAAAAGCTCAATAAAGCTATGGATTGAAACAGACCCTCTTTTAATAACTAAAAATCTCTTCTTAGATTGGCTGAGTAAGAATCTTTTTGCCAATTCATCTCGCCTTAGTTAAATAGATCTGAAGATCTATAATACGTAAAGACTTTTTAAAAAAGCATCGCTTTTCTTTTGCAGCTTAACTTTAACAAAAACTCATTTCACCAATGTGTGATTAAAAGTAAAATTTTTATATTTTATAAATCACTTATGTAGCTCACATGCCATTTTTTTTAAATCTTAGTTTAATTTTAACCATGAACAAAATGCCCCCAAAGATCTTTCAGTGATTTTCCAATACTGCTGAGAATTGTTCAGATTCTCTCATTGAATATTTAATTACTAAGAGTAAGGTAACTGTTTAGACTACTTATATTAAAAGATGGAACTGAGTCATATCAATAGTTCACATACTTTAAGGTTTATTTTGGGATTTCAGGAGTTGAGAATGAGATAAAATGATACGAATATGCTACTGGAGTATGCTAGTAATTTTCTGTTTGATTCCCCTTTCCATCCCCAGACCAATTTTTCACACTGCTCTGTGCCCCGAAAGGCTCACCTCTGTGGGTAGCATCACTGAATTCATGTAGACAGGTGGGTTTGGCCAGTGGAAGGCAGTGGAGGGAGATCAAAAAGGGAGGAAAGAAAGTAGGGGAAGGGAGTAGTGCTTCCTTATTCTCTCCCTGTTCTGGGCTACATTTTCTGGCAGTGGCTGAATTCCTTCAGGACTGTAGCTCCTGTCTTTTGACTCCTCCTTTGTAACTCCAGCTCTCTCCCTAGATTCCAGGAATGAATACTATTTCTTCTCTTCGCTCCTTTGGACCTAGCAGTGATAACACCTTCCTATTGCTATTAGTTTCTGGGTGACAGGAACCCCATTTCACCCTTAACTCTGCCTATTCCTCTGAAAATAATCCCTTCATTAAAGACTCCTAAACCATCTGCTCTGTTTCCTGCCAGATCTAAGAATTCAAACCATAGACTTATAAAATCAGCAATCTCTCTCCTTTGCTTGTGAGCAGTTATTACAATGGTTATTCATCTTCCAAAGCAATTCCTTCACACCAAGCACTGCATGTAAGCTCTTACAGTTCTCAGGCAGAAATGACACCTTTTAAACTGGTCAGTGCAAGAGAACATGGGAGGTGCTCCTGAAAGACAGCTGGCAGAATCAACACTTAAAAATTCTCTAGGCAGGAGTCGGTTACACGTCAAGAATAAAACATTTACAAAGAGATGCCACTTCCTCCTATTTCTCCCTGGGTTTCCTCTTGCTGAAGGCTCAAAGTCAGCACTGTATTTTTACCCTGAATACCAATAAGTTGTATCACGGCCTGAGGAAGTTGCCTTGTGTGTCACCACTTTGCTAGTTTTTCAGACCTAAGGATCTGCTCACAACTGGCCAAGGCACACCATCTTGTATTACTAGCCACCTGCCCATGAGCTTTCCTTCTCTCTCTTTCATCCCAGAATAAATCTTTCTTCTGTACTAAGGTAAAAGATGAGCAGAATGAGAAAATTCTGCTTCGCTCTGCCTTGCCTGTCTCTTTAACAGATTAGCACTTTTCTTTTCCACAGGAGAGGACAGGCATATGCTTATATCATAATCTGCTCTGAGCTCCTTCTTCGGATTTTTCTTTCACCAAGGCAACTGGATTTGAGGTTAGATGTTAATTGGAAATCACCTGGGAATCTCTAAACACTCCACCTTGCTTTCACTTGATACAAGTAACCTGAACGTTACTATGTTTCTGAATATTGGGGCATTCTTCTGAATAAGAGCTGATTTAAAGAATTCTTCCAGGGAGTTGGTAAGAACTGATGTGGCTTATGTAAACAAGCTATTTCAATAAGAACTCCAAATGTCTCTGTCTGTAACCAGCAGGCTTTCAGAGCTGACAGAAAGAGTTGCTAAGATAGAGACACAGGCAGACAGGCGGCAGTCTACAGAAAAGATGTTCTATTACACTTCAGCCATGGCTGGCTAAAGGGAAAGGTAGCTTTCTTCTTCAATCCTGCTGGAGAAGCCTCTTTCTTCAACCTGAAGGCAACACCTGAGAGAGAGAGTGGGATTAACAAAATTTGGTTCGCACTATATATCTATTTCTACTCTTTACCCTTAATTCTAAGCATTTGTTTCACAGGATATTTTATTGGGGAACTGTTATAAGCACCAGGCTGGATATACATCAAATGTTAAAAGTAGTATCTCTGGGTAGTAGAAATATGAATAACTTTTATTTCTTTCTGTATATTTGTGAAATTTTCCAAATATCTATGATTTTTGCAATCAGGGAAAAAATTATTAAACAAAAATTCCCTGTAAGTATTCAGGAATTTATTTTCCTTAAGAACCAAATTTATGTAATGCTTGAAACTCAAAATTCAAATTACATTTCTTAGCTTTTGTGTATTTTAAGATTTTCACTAGTCTAATAATTTTATGAACATTTAAAAAAATTAAGAAACCATTCAAAATGTGAAAAACAAAAATGTTGAATTGGATTAAATGAGTAAATTTTTTTCTGGTACACATCAGGGCCTTAACTGAGACTATTTAGACTCTTTAAGGCCAAAATTCACTATTTTCATACTTTGAAGTACTCCTAATACACATAAAAAGGAACAGAACTGTTTCTCTTTGTAAGAACACCATACAGATGATATCATATGCAGTTATATGGCTAAGAGACTACAGATAAAAAAACAGACTGGTGTTTCTTCCACTACAAATGCTAGCCAATAAAAACTTTCCAATCTACAGCTGATTAATACTTGACACCAGATCTATGGAAAAGAAAGATAATTGTTGCTGGCTGTTACCTAAAACAACAGATATACTAAGAAACCTACCTGCCTACTACCAATTCGTGACTGCTGTTTACTAAGACAACTGATTTTCAATTTAGCACTACTTATACTTTTAAACAGAAAACTGTAATACTATCTTTTCTAGGAGCTACCTTTCTCATAATTTATAATAGCTGAACATGTGTTATTCACTGTCCTGCAGTGTTGAAATATATTAACAGAGAATCCTGGAAATCATAAACATCTTTATTAGCTTCAAGAAGCTAGTAAATCTGAACAAGTGATTCCTTTTAAACTGTCCTAATGTAATGGTAAATGGTCTGTTTTCTAACTTTGATTTCTGAGTGATTTATAGTTATAACTATCAGAATGATAATAAACAGGTCGGGGAGTGGCAGGAATAGAGAATGGGTCTTAAATATTTCCTCTTAGAGCTTCTAAGAGGAGCTATGTACCAGACCACTTAAAATTCTTTTGTGTTCAGTACATTAAAATTTAAAGACGCCAATAATAAAAAAATAAAGAAACAAAAAGCACACATTTTGCAATGTAAAATTTTGCTAGCATTCGTTTCAGGATTAAGTTCAAGGATTCTAAACATTCAAATGTCTGTAAAAATGAGACCATGAGACAAACCAGAAGTGTAAGAGACAAAAGAGTTTTTTGACTAGTGTTAATAGAATATGGTTAGAATCTACAGAAATCAGTGGACCAAAGTGAAAAAGACAATTTAAAAACTAGTGTTAAATGCTAGGACAGGGTCCTAAAAGCTAGAGAAAAGCTTGGGATGTTTCTGTTTACAAAAAGGTGTGGCCAAATGAGAACTACTATATTACCACTATGAGTATGTTGATAGTTCAGACTACAATGAAACTTTAAAAGTGTGGGAAAAGAGCCTAACATACAGCTCTATTGTTAACAGAAAAGTGCCTGAAGACCCTAATTAAACAAAAATGTCAAGTGTGCCTTTCAAAATCTCTTGTAGTGGTAGGCCTAAACAGCAGAAAACAGAGCAGACCATTTAAAAGAAGAGTCCAGGGGCTGGGAGGACAAGTGACTACATAGCAAGGTGGTAATTACACCATGAGGAAGTAAAAAAGGCCAGGCTGAAAGGCTCCAAGAAATACTTCAAAACCAGCTAATCACTGCAAGAAGGGTAGGGTAAGTCTGCTCTTCAACTGGGTATCTGTGGGAAAATGAGAAGATGCTGGGCCTCCAAAGCAAGAATAACAAGAGCAGCTGATAATGACCAAGGTGACTACTAGATACCTCCCTTACGCACCAACATCCCCACACTCACAAAAGCCAAACATGGGTTCACCCATCTCCAATTCAGCCTGGAACCTTTAGAAAACAGAAAAGGGGCTTCTGTAGTTGATAAACCACTGTTCTAGAAACACCCTCAGCAAAGGCATGGGTAGTTAGAACACTTGGGTTCCCCTGTGAAAAGTCCTATGTTGCAGGGGAAATTGTTTGCCTTTTCTAAATCATATGTTCAACTGAAAAATAGGGCAAAAACTGCTTTTCTCTGACTTCAAAAGATTAGAGTATAAAACAGGAGTATATATGTGAAAATGCTCTGAATCAAAAGATTAGAGTATAAAACAGGAGTATATATGTGAAAATGCTCTGAATAAAACCACATTGGATTTTGCCCAACATAGTAACATAGTAACATTTGAAACATGGTTTAACTTATACTATAAAGGCTATATAAATGTTGGTTGGTCCTTTAGCCTATGAACTGTAAGGTCTAAAATGTTTAATTTAAAGTATCAGCAAAGCTGCAATGAAAGCAGCCAGACACCAGGAGAAGAAAGAAAAACAAATACAGAGCAGTCTGGAGCAGTTTAGAGCAGAGGCCAATAACTATATTTATCTCACTGTATCCTAGGGGATCACTAGGCACTGGGTAAAAATGTTCTTAACAGGGTTAAATTATAGACCGTATGTTTTTCTTTAAAAATTGGGCAAATGTATATGTATTAGAAAAGATTACCATGTAAAAATGAATTATATTGTACTTACAATGGTAAGCACTGATCAGCTGAAACGGAAATAGATGGTATAGAATCACAAGAGCTCTTCTCAAACTGGGATGTAAGAACCCTTGGAGGCATGTGGGGTTGGGAGGGAGAAGGGTGAACCAGGGATCATCAGGATGTTGCAAACAGGTAATGCATAAATCAACTCGCACGTAGCGGCCCCCAAGTGTTCGGATAGTGGACACCTGTTGGTTTTACCAGCCCTACATCCTCTCTCCTTGATGAGCAACTCCCCTAGCAGATACTTTCTGGGTGAGGTAGGAACCAAGGTACCTGCTAGGAGCCAACCTGGGTCTGAGAGATACTTTCTCAGTAGAAAGTGGGGTCAAAAGCAGTTGGTCGCAGAGGTTAGTAAGTCCAGCACCCTAAAAAGATTATCCATTGAGGCCTGCTGCCTGGATCCCTGAAGCTGTTCTTGATCTGATCCATTCCAAGGCTTGGTTATTCAGCTCTATTGTCAATTCTGGGAGCCACACCACATTTTCCCAGTAACGTCCTTTTTAGCTTCAAGTAGCCAGACTTAGTTTCTACTGCTCACAACCAAAGACCTTTAGTTGATTAGCTATTATTTTGAGTCTAGAAGAATCCATTTTCTCAAAGATTTGGGAGGTAAAATTTAATTTGACTGGTAAGCAATTTGTTCATTTGATAGTAAAATGAAGGGATGTACCATAGAATGGAACGAAAAATTCATGTCAAATATTAAGATATTGGATTTTTCTTTTGAAAATTTTTAAAAAGATATGCTTCTTCCTACTTCTCACTCTCTCTCCCCCATGCAGGTTTCTTTAGCAGTGGGATTAAGAAGCACTGGTATAGGGATAAACTTTCCCTAAGTTTTAGAATCTATCCCTAACTAAGTAAAAGATCTAGAGCAAGTTATTTAACATTCCTAAGGCTCACTCATCACACTCCTAAAATGGGAAAGATAATAGTTCCTACTTCATATAACTGTTATCCTAAAAGATAACACAGAGAAGCACTCAGCACTACCCCTCACAGGAGAGTTTATCAGTCATGGCAAATAAAGAGAGTTTGGTTAATAAAAAGAAGCAAGGGGCATACTGTTTGCAAAGATGGCCTCGACCATGCCCCACCCCCCAACCTCACCCCACCCAATCCCTATAGGCAAGACCTGTGAGATACACATGACAACATCTGCCAGCAAAAGGTGGTGTCTATTTACAACCCCTTGAATCTGGACTGGTCCAGTGGCTTGCCCTGGCCCACAGAGTGTGACAGAGTGACACTGTGTGACTTCTAAGCCCAAGCCTCAAGACATCTTGCTGCTCTCACTCTCATGGAATAAGGTGCCTCCATGTGAAAAAGTCTGCTGGTCTAGCTGCTGGAAGATGTGATTAAATAGGGCTCAGATGAGCTGTCCCAGGTAAAAGTCCCTAGACCAACTAGCTCCAACTGGAGCTTTCAAGTGACAACAGCCATATTAGTGACCTCAGGCCAGGCAAGACCAGCTAAAGAACTGCCCTGCCTCAATTGTGAACAAATGGTCACTGCTTTAAGCCACAAAGTTTTGGAGTGGGTTGTTGCTTCTCAACAATTGATAACGGACAGACATATGCTTCATGAATTGCAATATTTCTTCATTTTTTCATTTCATGCATTTCCTAAAATATTCTATGAACAATCTCAAAGCTCCAATGTCGCCAAATAACTACGTCATTGCCAGATGTGCATATACTTCTCATTCTTCATGACCAGGTCAATGTTTCCAACCATTACAACACAGAGCTCTGTCTCGGTCAGAACTGGGGAGTTTCAGGCAGGGAGTAGAAATACACTAAAGCCAAAACAACTTATGTGAAAATAAAGTGAATTTTTTCTAAAATTATCATAGTTACACCACAAGAATGCAGGTGCAAACACAGCTGAGCTGAAATTGAAGGTAACTGGCTAAGAGAAGAAAAATGAAACAAAATTGCTATGATTCATTCAAAAACTAGGAATCAAACAGATTCTCTCCCTTTAACAGTTTTTGTGTTTCACATTTTCTTCCATATACTTTAAAGATGACCCAAAGCCTCTTTTATAAATTTACCACACAACTGTCAAGAGGAAATGCCTGCCTAGGTTACCATCCAGTCAACAAATATTTGTGGAGCACCACCTCTATGCCAGTGAGTTGTTAGCCCCTGAAAACTTTTTTTAAAATAGCGTACATAGAGATACCAAGGGGTAAAGGGAGCATGACTGAGTGAAACTAGACCACACACCTCTCTTGGTCAAGGTACCTGGACTGGTTAGAGGGTTCAGGTTGGTGAATGTGGCAAACAAGGCTCCACCCTTATGCAGACCTATGACTAGAAGAGGGAAAATATTAGCAGCTAATATTATAATGATCATCACGGATATTATCACTATCATTATTGTTATTATTATATACCCTTACCCCTCTCATTTCTCCCTCCTTCGTTACTGTTTAGTATCTGTTACTGCTAAGCACTTGCACCCATTTAATCTTTACAAAAACTTAGCGAGGTGTTACACACATTTTATAGATGAGGAAACGAGGCCCTTACTGGATAAAGTTACACATACAGTAAGTGGTGGAGCTTGTGTTTTTAAACACTACCCTATAGTGCCTCCATACATATGAATTTATTATGATTTTACAGAATTTTCACGGGGGGGGAGGGAAATCCTTCACGGTAAGAAATGAGATACAACATACCATCTTTATCAATGTAAATGTCTGCATATGTGTGTTTTCACTGAGTTTCTTTTGAAAACTGTTACTTAGTCCTGTATGGAATATTTTCTTGCCTGTTGGAAGAGTCTGGAAAATATCTGATTATTAGTAATATAGAAATTTTTAAAGATATGAGAAAGCACATTTCACTCATTCAATACAACACATCAGTGAAGGGAATTAGTCATCTCAAGGAATGAGGGCTCAATTAGCCACAGATAGGGGATGTTTTCAATCACTATGTTTACTCTTAATAGCTTTATTATTTTTCCTGATTATAAAAGCAGCACATGCTAAATGAAAAAAAAAATTTTGAGAAAAACATTTTTAAAAAAGATCGCCCACAATCTTATTACCTAGAAATAACAAGTTCCTATTACTTGGTGTAGTATATCTTCCCAGATACTTTTTTTAGGTTTCTGTATACAGGGCTTTTGTCTGCCTTAAAAATCATACATTATACATATTTACATGCTATCCTGTTTTTTATAAATATCATTCTATATCAATAAATATCGACCTGCATCATCCTTTATAAAGACTGTACAGTATTTCACTGTGTGGATAGGCCCTAATTAACTTAATCTTTTATTAACAGACATTTAAGTTACTTTCTGTTTTTCTATTATAAAAAAATGGGGCAGTGAGCAGTTTGGTACACATATCTATGCACACTTGACCAAGTGTTTCTTTAAGATAAATTCCTAGATGTTGGCTTGCCATTTTATGACTCTGGATTTGTATTCCCCAAAGTGTCATCCAGAAAATATGTACCAAATTTACTTTTTTAAAAAAGGAAACCTTTAAATGTTAAGAGTAATAACATATTTTACATTTCTAATAGCTAGATAAAATGGCAAAAAAGTTAAAAACTGTACTTCATCCCAAAATATCTAAAATATTGATTCATTCTTCTAATATTACATCAGTTTTACATTTGGAGGGGGAAATTCTAAAATACCCAATAACTTCTAATGGTTTTATTTTCACCATAATGTGTTGTTTTGAAAAGCTAAAATACAAAAAGTACTTTCTGCAAAACAAGCAAATTAATAGAGAATGTTAAAAAGGTAGGAAGGGAGGCAAAAAATATATACCAACCAGTTATAGCAATTTCCAGGTCACCAAATCTGCATGCCATACAATGGCCAAGAGAGAAGGGTCAAGAGAGAGAAAAGGTGAAACTAAAAGCAGCAGCCCTCAGAGTTTTAGTGATAGCTGGATGAAATTACACTTAGACATATACATCTACATGCTCTGTACACACTAATCCTGGAGCTAATCTCCAGGGGTTAGTGCACAAGAGGAATCTTTGTGTGTTTTATTTAACCAAACAACACACAGAAAGGGGGTGGAGTAGGCCGGATACAGATTTCCTTAAGGTAAGAGTGTCTAGTTAGCAACCTGAGGGCCTAGTATCAATTACTTGCCCTCCAGAGCAAGGGGAAAATAAAAAGAACTTGAAGCATAAGACAGCACCAAAGGCACTGATTCTCCACAAGCCATAACACAAGACAGGGTTTGATCATCAAGCTCTACAGAAAACTGGACAAGTTGAGAACATTTTTATCAATAAACAAAATTTACTAGTGATATAGCAAAATGCAAAGAAGGGAAGGCCACATACTGTAACTAATAACAACTAACCTACTGGAGTTCCATCCTAATGGGGGAGGTGAGGCATTAGATTATACATGAAACACTTAAGGTGGCAAATGGCAGTGTGTGTGGTGGAAGGCGGGGAAGGTGTTAGTTGGTGATGCCACAAACCTATAGGCCTTATGAGTTTAACATTCTTCCGTGCAAAAGGTCAGCAAACTATGGCCTATGGGTCAAATTCAGCTGCTGCCTGTACATGCCATGAGCCTAGAATGGCTTTTACATTTTTAAATGGTTGAAAAAAAATTAAAACATATTTCTTGACACATTAAAAATTACACAAAATTCAAACATTAGTGTCCATAAAGTTTTACTGGAACATGGCCGTGCCCATTCCCTTATGTTTATAGCTGCTTTTGAGATACGCTGGCAGAGTTAAATGTGACAGTAACCTGGGTGGCTGGGAAAGCTGAGAATATTTACTATCTTGCCCTTTATAGAAAGTTTGTTAACCTCTGTCCTAGGCCTTAAGATCATGTCATTTTGAATGGATCACAGCTCCAAACCTGTGCATTCTTGTTGGTTTGGCTCTTGATATATTCAGAATTTAGATATAACCTGCCAGCCTAATGGACAATGCAATTCAATTGTTAAGACCACTGGACAGGTCTAATAGGTCCTACAGATGAAAAGCTATGAAAGACTTTTCTGAGTTGAAAGTAGGATGGTCCCAGAATGAGTATAAGTAAAAGGTTTCTCTTGGAAAGAATGTATTAGCTATCTCCTTCTAAAGATGAGAATGAAACCATCCTCAAAATGGTTACCACCTTTGAGTCTTCACTAGGAGCCTAGGACTGAGTAAAGCCTTTTGCTTTTATCTCATTTAATGGTCTTCTCTTCCAGGCTCAGAGAGGCTGACTGACTCAAGCTGAACACAACCAGAAAGCTCAAGGATTGAAGTCAAACCCAGGTTGTCTATACCCAAGAGTCTAAGCTTGTGCTCATAACTACTACCTCACCTGAAAGAAGGCGGCATGAATGCTCACCATAAATAGATGAGAGGAAAAGAGAAAGACCACAGAAAAAAAGTGGAAGCAAGATTATTTTTATGGCCATGAACTTTATGAGTAATTTATTCCTATATCTCTTTATTTTTACTCATAATGCCCTCTCTTCTTTCAATGTTTAAAGAAAGGAAAATACAATTCAGTTCTTCCATACTCTTTTCTCTGTTGAGAAAAACTGATGCAGGTACCACTCTACTTGTGGAGACCTTTTAAAGATGTCAAAATTAGACTGCAAAAGTTATAGGTGTAATTTCCACTGATGAAATCCCTGGGGGTACCTGTGAGGGTCCCATAAAGAAAGGAGTGAGCAAACATGTTTAGAGGTGGTAGACTAGAAAGTACATGTGCAGTTTTTCATTTAAATTTTTCATTCAAATTATAAGTGAAGAACAAATGTTAAATGGAATCTTACCCAAAGAGAGAGCTATGATGCTGGTGGGTGGCTACTGTTTCTTTCTACCCAGCATCCATGTCCTCAGCTTTGCCAACTGTACCACCGATTTTCTTCAACTTTCCCTCAAATGTCTACAATAAAAAGACCACTAAAATTTAACTTTTTAAAAACCTGATTTCAAAAAAAAGTTTCAATTTGTTAATATTTTCAATATATTTATTTGAAAATATATACATTGGTATCATATACCATGTTCATACATGTTCACTCAGATGTTTATCAGTAGTTACCCACATCTACCTTCTAACTCCTTCCTGTGGGAAAAATAAAGGGCTCAGAGTTCTATACAGGAAACTTCATGCCAGTCTTTCAACATCTCTACTAGGTAAGCTTTATCCACCTGAGAAACCTGAGGGTCAGGCAACTTAAGCAGCTACAGTAAATGAAAGAACCCAGATTTGAACTTCAGCCCCTTTTAACTCAGAAACTGTGTTTTTCCCATCAGCCTTACGTCTACCCAAGGCACAAAGACATTTCTTAGGATGATTACCTCCCAGTCAAATTGTAAATTTTCTAGAGAGTAATAATGACCAGAATGAACCATTTGCTCCAAGGGCCTAATTGTCAGACTCAAGTCTCTGCTTATAGACCATTAATCTATTTGTTCTAAATTTTTAGACATAATTTAAAAATGGCCACAAGGCACTCAGGATAGCATATCAAGCCCTTTATGTGGGTGTATGGTTTATCACCTAACAGGTGACACTTTGCTGTGGGAACAAAATGGAAGTGCTTTTGCACCTCTAAGACCACATGACTAGGCAAAGGAAAACTTTAAAAAGCAAGTATAAACACAACGATCTATTTTTCCTACTTTTTTCACTTAAGAATTATTCTAACTTCCATTTTACTTAATAAAAACACATATCTCTAACTATCTCTAACAAAACTATAGGGTCTCTCCCCAGAAAAATACACATACACAAAAAGTTTTGGTCACAACTATACAGGTTTAGGAATTTCCTGAAGCCCATTCATGGACCCTTAGAGGTCCACAGACCCCAAGATGACCCTTTCTCTAAAAGGACACTACAGAAATGCCTGTATCATTTTACAAGACCAAGGTAAAGACCATATAGCTAGTTCTCTCATCATCTGTTATAGCTTCAGAAAGCTAAAATTAAATAAACAAACTTCCTTAACTAGACTTCGATAGTCTCAAAGAAACCGCGAATCTAATGATTTGAGTAAATCACTAAATATAAGGTCATATAAGTTCAAAGTCCCAATCAGTTTGTTATGGCTTAAAATCTGCTACTTCTTTCTGCCCACAGAGATTTCCCTAAAAAAGAAAGAAACATTAGTATGGCCTGTCAGAGCTGGAGTCCTTCCTACTTTAGCATTCATGAACATGTTTACATATATAATTGATTACATGAAAAAGAGACCACTTCTAAAATTTACTAAAAGATGTTCTTTCACTATATATGATACAAATGGAAGTCCATTAAAATAATTCTTAAATGTTCAACACATAGATCTGTGTCAATGCAACTGTGAGTTAAATTATGTGGCTGACAAAGCAGATTTTTAAAAGTTCATAAAGGCTCAAATTTTGATGTGTTCCCCACTACTTGAGTTAAGAACTTTCAGAAAAGTTTATTTTCAGCTACATCCCAAACTTTAAAGTCCTTCCAATCTCTCTTGGTCTTATTACTTTAGAACATTTCTAGCACTGTCCAACAAAGTTCTAAGTTAAAAATGAACTTATAAAATCAGGCAGGACTCCAGCTATGAATAACAGATAGACTATCTCATGAAAATTTAACAGTTACAAGGGAGTGAAACTTTTCTATAAACATCATTAAAGATTATTTTAAATCACTAGATACTGTTTCAAAATCAGTATCACGATGATAAGACCCAAGTAACAAGTAACTTAAGAACATCATTTCACCACTTGACAATTACCTTTTAACAATAACGATTTCCACCAAAATGCCACTTGGGATACACAGATAATCAACTGATACTTTCAGTTTACGATTTGTAGTAGTACTTAAAAGTAATTCTTATTTTGGTTAGAGTATCTTCTTTCTTTCTAAAACCAAGAAAATGGGTAGGGACTGATGCAGATAGGTAGCCAATGTTTAGGCCAGTATTATTTCAAGCCAGGGGGGTTTCACACCCTGGGGGAGGGAAAATTATACCTCAGAATCTTCACTCAAAGTAATTTTTTTTTTTTTGTCTTTGTGTCAAGTCAAAGGTGCTAAATCTTCAGAGCACTGTTGAAGAGCATTATTGAAGTTTTGACCTCATATATATGAATAAAATTTTACATACACTGGTTTCTAGCTAGAGGTTAAATGAAACATACTCACTGTCATACATTTGCATTTACAACTCTTCCTCTTTGAAAGAAATGAAACAGGGAAAATGAACCCAACTTCAGTAAGGAAACTGAAACAATTAGATCCATCCTACATAATTGCTTCCTCCTGAATATGAAAAGGCAGGATATTTGGGGGACAGAAACATTGGAAAATAACTCTATGCTCAATAAAATATCAAACCTGGGTTCAAAACTCAGACACGTTGCTTGTGGCTAACTGAATTTATCCCACTGGAGATCAAATCAGCTGTACTGGTGCTTGCTTCTCACATTTCACCACCTAAAGGTTGCCATTAGTGAGAAACTGATCCAAGTTGAATCAAAGTGACTTTTGGGAAGAGACGCCAATATAATCTGTAATGTGCTCCGGAAATGTCTAATTCTACACGTAGACGTTTCTCATTTAGCATCCTCCTCCCCCTTCGCTTGCAACTTCCCCTTAAGATAAAGATAGTCACATAGACAACTTTTGAAAATCAGAAAAATAAATAAAACACCCCTCCCCTATCAACGACGGGATTCCGTAGCCCTGTTAGGATATCGGGCACAGCGCACTTCGTCGCTCCGCGAACTCTTTTCAGAGGTCGCCAAGTTTCTCTTTCTCCATTTCCCAGCACTCGCCAGTACCAATGAGGGAAGGGACGGCCGCCGAGGCCAGCACCAAGCGACCTGGAACCTGGGGCCTTTTTTGATTGCCGGCCGCGCCCGGCGCAAGTACCCGAGTTGGAGACCCTCCCGGGCGCGCGTGGGTGCTAACTTCGTGGGGACCCTCGCGCTACGTCCCATGGGTGCCCCTAGTCCCACGTCCTCGGGCTCGGCAGAGTCCAAGCGCCCTCTGCCGCTCTCCCCACCCCCAGGGGGGCGAGCCCACCCTCAGTAGCAGCAGTCGGGACGGGGGAGCGTGAGCCGCGGTCCCCTTCTCCGGGAAGGCGCGGGGGCCCGGGGCCCAGACCCCAGACGGCCAGCAGCCCCCGCCGCACTGGCGGCGCCCGAGCGAGCTCACCTGGCTGGCCGCGGCCTCCGGG
>NW_011888822.1:4244529-4253250 GCF_000151845.1 Pteropus vampyrus | reverse complement strand
GGCGGCCGCGGGCGCCGCCGCCTCCTCCTCCATGGCTGTTTACCCGGCTGCATTGTGGGAGTTTGACCTCCGCCGCCGCCAACCGCCGCCTCAGCTTGCGCCGCCGCCGCCGCCGCCGCCGCGCACGCCATGGGAGCCGTGACTGACGGTGAGGCCGCTCTCCGCCACCCCGGCCCGCTCCTCGGAACCCCCCCCGGCCTCCTCCAAGACCCCCAGACTCCACGGTCGCTTCCGGGAGCCCTTGGGCCTCCCTGATCAGATCCCCCTCGGAGCCCCGGGGTTTCCCGGCCGCTTCCCACGAGCCCTTCGGCCTCTCTCTGGAGCCTTTCGTCCCCCTTGGATCCCCTCTTACTCCCCGGAGGCCGCGCCAGGCCTGGGGAGGCTGTGTGGGAGGATCGTCTCGGGGGGGCTGAGAGCACACGTGGGGGCCTGGGAAGGCTGGAAGCGCTGTGCTGGCGGGTGGTACCCGGAAGGGGTCCGGGCTGTCGGAGGATGTGGTGAGAGGGAGCACTCGATGGGGGTGGTGGGCTCTGAGGGGCCGCGAAGGGGAGAAAGTGATGGAGGCCCTGGATCTGGGGATCTGGAGGGCCTGTGGGGGGCTGGAAGGGAGTGGGAACTGCAGGGATGGGGCGAGGGTTTCGGACCAATCCAGGAAGGAGGACAGACATTCCGGGACAAGTGCACTAGAGGTGTCGGTGTCAGCGTACAGAGGGTGACACCTGGAGGAGTCCTCTGGACAGATTGGGAAGGGCCCCACACAGCAGAGTGGATCACAGTGAGGCCCGGAACTAGCCCTGAATTGGGGCTGAGGAGAGGGAACTCAGGACAATATTTAAAAGTAATTGTGGACCGGGTGCCTGAAGGACTGTCAGGGAGTGTGCATGGGAGATTTATGAGCTAATGAGTCAGAATAGGGATGGGGTCACTTAGGGCAGATCAGGACATAAAACATTTGAGTGTCTGTATGGCTTGAGGAAGGTGCTTTGTCAGCTGGAATTGGGGCGGGGGGACAGGGGCGGTTTTAGGAAGGTGGACCTATGTGAGGCGTGGTCCAGAGGGTGGTCTGTAGACTGAGCAGAAATAACATAGGGTGATTTCTTGGGAAAGTGGACAGGAATGATGGGCAACTGGAGGGAGAACTTAAAAAGGTATCCAGTTAGGGAGGAAGGAAGTCCTTTGACATCTGGGAAGGGGAGATCTAGGCGTGCCGAGTCTAGTTGAAGAGGGAGTGACGAGTAACCATAGATGCCTGTGCAGAGGCCACTTCTGAAAAGTTGGGGGTAGACAGGATTTCCGCATTAAGGGGAAGAAGAGTAATAGGCCCAAATTCGTGGATACGTTAAAGAATAGTGAAGTGGGGGCTCTTAAAGGTCCAGGAACTTATGGGAAATTTTAACTTTGCTTCATCCAAGTTTCATTTATTCAGTAGGTATTTATCCTACCTGGGCTAGGCTTTAGAATTACAATCCTGAACTAACAGGAGAGATCTTTTGCCCATCTGAGGTTACAATCTGGTGGTAAATACACACTGGATAATTTTAAATATAAGTTGTCTATTTGTTTTGTTGATAGTTTTCTTTGCTGTGCAAAAACTTTAGTTTGGTGTAGTCCCATTTATTTTTTCTTTTGTTTTCCTCGTCCGAGGAGATATTTGAGAAAAAATATCACTAAGAGCAATGTCACAGAGTTTACTGCCTATGTTTTCTTCTTACATTGAAGTCTTTAATCTATTTTGAGTTTATTCTTTTATATGGTATTAGAATGTTGCCTAGTTTGATTTTTTTTTTTTTTTTGCCTGTATGTGTCCAGTTTTCTCAACATCATAGACTATCTTTACCCCATTCCTTCTTCCTCTCTCGAATCTGCACAAATTGCTCTTCTCTGCCTGGTTAAAGCCTATTTATTCTTTGAGACCTACCTCATCTACTCCCCTTTTCTCTTTCCTAGAACCAGTTGACCTTTTATCTATTAATCATTTATTTTATGCATATTGCTGCTATAGCCCTTAATACTTAATTTACTTACCTGGCTTATTCTAGAAAATATTTTAAGGCATCTCACCATAATGAGTAAACAAAATAAATGAATGAGGTAACAGCAAAAAGAACACTGAGACTAAGAAAAACCAAAAGTTGGAAGGGCAGGTGATCCTTAGACTTCTAGGGGTAAAGTCTGGCGCATTTATTAAGAAAGCTGCAAGTGGCTCTTGTTCTAGCAGTCCATACCAAGAGGCAGGAGCTGGTCCATTCTGTGAGCTAGTGATTATGAGAGAAGGCAGCATTAGATAGCCAGGATAAACAGTTTTTTCTTTTTTTCCTGATTTAAACATTGGGGGAAAAAAGCTTATTTGGGGGGTCCTTATACAGAAAAGCCAGTATCATAGCCTTAACTTCTTTTCAGCACTGAGGATCATTGGGCTGTTTCTTAGCACATCACTGACGAGGTCAAAAAAAGCTAAATCAATTTAGAAAGCATTCTAAAGCCAACCAATAGACTGTGTGGTTTAAGTGAATGTCTGTGGTGGTCTGCCTTAAATTTAGAGCAAGATTTTTTTGCTCGTTTGCTTTAAGAATACCTAGACCATAGAGGAAAGGACGAACTACAACTTTGTCAAGTAATTCTCTATAAATGTGGTTTTCCTCAACTGAGCTTTTATAAAACTCAAGCAAAAGTGAGTAATACATGTGATAGGTCAACAAACATCTGTTGCATACCTTCTAGGCACAATGCCAGATGCTGGTTACAGCAGAAAACTACAGAGGAAGGCCTGACTTCTACTTGGGAGAGAGAAGCAATTGTGTACGATCAATCAGTAAATAAGATAAGTTCTGAGAAAGGACATAATTTCTGAAGTTAATTGAGTTCTGAGAATGAACTAGATAGAATATGAGAGAGTAATAGGGAAGGGCTGCTGACAACTAGGTTTTAAAATAGGGTGATCAGGCATGACTGCTCTGAAAACAGACATTTAAAATGACACCTGCAAGGGTCAGCTATGTGAAGATCCTAGGAAAATACTCCAGATAGAGGCAACAACTAGTGCAAAGGCCTAAGGTGGAAATAAGTTCTTCACTCTTTAGGGAGGATAAGGGCCAATGAGGCTGGATCCAGGTGGGCCAGGAGGAATGTGATACAAAAGGAGGTTAGAAAAATAAACAGGAACTCAGGAAGGCCTTCACAGGCCATGGAAAGGACTTTGAATTGTCTTCTGTGAGTACTTGAAAATGACTGGAAGAGTTTAAGCAGAAGAGTTAGTGATTTGGTATATCTTTTAAAACTTTCTGGGTTGCTTTGTAGAGAAAGGATGCTAGGAAGGCAAGAATGCAAGCAGAGAGGTCAACAAGAAGTATTCCAAGTGAGAAATAAGGTGGGCTTGGATTAAAGTGATTGGCAGTGGAGAAGATTGTGAGAAGTGGGTGGCTTTGATATTTCAGTCATCCTTCTGAAAAGTTCTTGGAGGAGTATCAGTACCTGTCTCTGGAGCATGGACGAGGGCCGATATCTTACAAATCTGACTCTGAGGTGAATGGTTAAGTTTTGTGCCCTCATGTATACCTTATATGGGGGTCTGCATATCTGATTGAACTGGGAGCTTTTGATAGAGAAGCTTGCTATTTCCTGCACCTGGCACAAAGACATTGGTTAGTTTGAGGAACTGCCCTGCCACAGGTAGAAGTTATCTCCTGATACTGAACAACTGTAGATATTATTACCAACACAATCATTTTATAGATAGAAAATGTAGGCCTTGAGAAGTAAATGACTTACTGTTACTTAGCCAATTATTGACAAAGCCATTCTCTCTCCTTCCTTGTTGCCACCCCAGCATTTTGGCTAGCTGAAAAGCAGTTTAAATGTCACATAAATTTAAACTATGTTCACAGTTTGTATTTTGTATGTATTAATTTAAAAGGTGTTAAACGGTGTTAGTACCCTGGTAGAAATCATTTCAGAAGTCCTTTCTGCAGTACAGAGAACATTAGGTAGATATATTGATATGCCAGAGCAACAGATGGGAGACGAGAAAGGGGTGGTGACAAGCGGGTGGCCGTACATTTCATTTAATAGAGCTTGTTGGTTTTGACAGTGTTTAGTTGTTGTTGTTGTTGTTTAATTAGAAATGTTGTTTAATTAGAAACTTTAAACAACGGTTTTAAATATGCCTGTGAACAATGTAACAAAATAATGGAACTATACTATGACTTTCTAGTAATGTAATTGTGTATATTCTCCTATGACTGCAGAGGTAACACCACTCATCTGTAAAGGAAGATAATAATATACACTCTATAGGGTTGTTTCAAGGATGAAGTGTGATACTATATATAAAGCACTTTGAATTTGAGTGACCATTTATTTTATTGTCCAACCCAGGATACTTTTCAGAGTGAAAGGAAACAAGCAAGATGTATAGTCATCAAATAGGAGTATAAAATACTGTATAAGTGTCTGGTGCTGCTGTTACTGCTATTTCAATTGCTGATACAGTGTTAATTAGACACTGTGGGCACAGGGGTTTTTGTTTTTTGTTTTTCACTTGTGCCAATGAATTTACCACTTTGTTCCCTCGTCTGTGGCCCCAGCACAGGGGTTACTGCTGCGTTTCAACTATTATGTAATGTTTCTGTAGCCAAAATGAATGGTTTCTCAAAACAAGATTGGAGTTTCAAACTTGACTTTATTAGCACCTAGCACTGTACTCTAAATATTTAAATAAATCTAGAGAAAAACAAAGGACCTCAAAACAATGTTTGCTTTTCTTTTTAAATTTAATTTTGGTTTAAGTAATTTACTTTGGCATTAGCAATTTATTTAGACTGGTCCAAAGTGTGTCACAAGAGGTCAATATTTACATGAAGGAATCAAATTATCATATTTATTGTTCTTTCCACCTACCTTTTTTGTGTCTTTTTAATAGTTTTGGCCTTATAAATTGTTTTAATGATTTTAAGCTTCTTGAAAGGAGAGGCTAGGTGTTATTTTACCATAAGGAATCACACGATGGAATATACATTAATTTAACTTAAAAACACTTGAGCAGTGGTGACCTGATGATAAATCTAACAGGAATCTACACATTGTTTTCACATGGCTTTACTCTCTCTTTAATAGCTCAGGTCAAGCCAGTTTTCTTGTTAACACATCATAGATTTATTAAAGAGTAGTGGTTAGAATTTTTAATACAGGAAAGAAATGAAGAAAAATAGCTCAGAATGACTACCCAGTTCACTACCCAGATAACCACTGTTGATTTTTTTTTAAGTAATATATGTCAGAACATTCAAGAAGAAATGCACAGAGTGACAAGTGAACACCTTCTCGTGTAATCACCTCCGGTTACTAATCCCGCTCCCCAAAGATAATCACATTAAATGTTTTTTGTGTGCCCTTCCAGAATGATTTTTAAATGTCTATAAAAGGTAAAAAGCACCTTCTCTGGTGCCAGACTCCTGAGTTTGAGCCCCAGCTCTATTCCTTACTTCCTGTGACATTTCATTTTAGACAAGTAAAAATATTTTTTTTTTACCTTCATTGGTAATATAGAGGTAAAAATATCTACTTTATAGGGCTATTGTGCAGTTTAAATGTGTTTATATGTGAAAAGCGCTTAGAATTGTACTTAGCATATTGAAAGCATTATGTATCTGTTAATATGTGAGCATATACATATTTAATTTTACACAAATCTTTACACATTTCTATATTATAGTTCTATAATCAATAATATAGCTTGGAGCTCTTCCTACCTCATTCTTTATATCAATGTTGTATTCTATTTTTTTTTAAACCAACCTCCTATTAAACAGTTAGCTATTTTCAGTTTTTTGCTTTTACAAATAGTGTTACAATGGAGATATTTGTATAGATGTCTGCACACTTGTGGGAATAATTTCTAGAAGAAAGGTCAAAGGGCATATGTGTTTTTAATTTTGGTACATATTACTACATTGCCCTAGTGCCAGCTATTTTTCCTGTAATCCTGTCTCAAACTCTTATCCCTTCCTGTGGTTTTCAGTTTTGATCCAGAGGGTTTAGGAACACCAGGAAAAAGCCAGTGGTGGCTTTGCATGCCTGCAGAATTCCTTTCTAAACTGCCTTTGGAAAGGAAATGCTAATCCTCATTGGTAGATCCCAGGATTCTTAGGAGCAGGTGAGGTTGCAGTGCTATTAGGGCTTCTAGTGTGGAGAGTGACTTTTGACGGTAGCTGGGACTTTAGAGGAGATAATCTTGCCACTGGTTGTCAGGCCCTGACCAGTCCCTAAAGAAGTGTTTTGGAAGTTGGCCTACCATTATCTTCCAGATTGTTTTCCTCTTTTCTTTTTTGAATATTGCTCCTAGATGTTCTGAAAAGTTGTTTTGTAATCGAGGTTTTAATAGCTAAATTAAAATAGTTGTGGGGAATAACAATTATGGGTTTTGAAAGGAATGTTAATCTGGGTTAATGAGAGATTGTCTTTTCAATGCTAAAATGAGAACACAGTTAAAATAGCTGTGTCATATGACTAGAGGCTTGAAAATGGAGAGTTGGTCTAGTGATTGTAAAGGAGTTATTTCTTCTTGCCCCTCTGTTTATAGAAAATGGGGTATTAAAAACCCCTTGAAAGGACTTTTTGAGGCTTATTTAGTATCTTAATTTTGTATTTCTTCTAGGTATAGGTTGGCGGATAAGACAAGAAGGGAATCTAAAATGCATCCCAATTTTGCTAGTAAATATTTGCTTATTAGTTTGCAGGTATCGTAACTGATTTTAAAGTGATTTTGAATGGCAGACATTTTGTAGGTATAATTATTGCTACAACTTATAACTGAATACAGTAGGACATCTTTCTACAAGCCTAAAGTCAAGTGGAAAACCATTCTTAGGGCAAATGTTAAGTATTTTGGTTTAAAAGCTCTTTCCAGATGGCATTAATCCTCATAGTTAGTCAAGAAAGTAATTATGACAGCTAAGGAATCATGTTGATAACATCAATAAAATCATTTCTAAACCATCTTTACTGTTTTTACAGGGTGGACCAACGCCTGCCAGAATTATTAATATTAGCATTCAAATTATTTGTAAAGAGCTTCAAGCATGATAATAATTTATGAAGTCAAATAGTAAACAAAACATGTTTTAGGTGTGTTCAATCTAGAGCTAATTGATGAGGTGTCATTAAAAATAATAGTGCTCATGTCATATGTGTTAGGAACCATCAGCAGCAGGCTATCTTTAAATTTTAAAAAAAAAAAGGGTTTTTTTCAAACTGGTAACTTACCCCTTTGTTTTATTTTTGCTGTTGGAGCTGTGCTCTGTACTTTATATATGGTATTTCAGCAATTCTCATCCCCAGAGAATTTTTTAGGCAGCAATTGTCTATGAAGTTTAAGTTAGAAATATTGTGACCTTGCAATATGAAACTTGAGACAGAAGCAAATTTGTGAGAAATTATAGCTGGGCAAATTTCGTATGCGTAAATATGCAATATATATCTATATGTCTATATATTGAAGTTATATCTAGACTTCAATATTTACCTTTTAACATTTTTAGGATGATACAAGTTGTGGATTAAATTTAATGTAAAGATAGGGATAACTTCCCCCCCCCACCTTTCCCACTGTGAATAGGCATTGTGCTCCTTTTATTTCCATAAAGTTTTACAGCAGTTCTACAAAGTGTAAAGTTTTGTTCCTATTTTACAGATGAAGTTAAATATTGGTCACATACATATAAATACAGAAAGTAAACTGTGTGTGGACAAATCTGGACATTGGCTCCGGTTTTTGACCTTGGGCCCAGAAGCTGTGAAGAAATGCTCTTAGAAGAAAGAGGGATAAGGCCGAAGCCAGTAAAAGGCCTTGAGTGCCTTGGCAGGAAATCCCCTGTGCTACCAGAACTGGTCACACCACACTCCTACTCATGCCTCCCAATGTTCACTTTGGCCCCTGCCTTTTCCTAACCAAGTCTCCACTCAAACCTAACTTACCTTCTAAGACCTGTGATTCTAATCTTCTCGACTTTAATTCATGCCATTTTAGTTCTTAACTGCATATGCTTTGGTAGCCTCCTAACTAGCCTCCTCCCTCTGGCCTTTTTTTACAGTTGCAGTCCATTTCGTATACTGCCCTCAGCTTAATCCTGCAGAAAGTATGGCCTGTAAATCTTTAGAAATTCCTAGTTGCTTACTAGCAAGGTCCAAATCTACTAGTATGGCATTTACTAGTGTGAACTCCCACAAACTGACCACAAAGTGCCTTTACGTACTTGGGTCCCGATATTTGTCTTCACTCATCCAGTCTCCCTAGTGTTCTAGTGTTTTCATGTCCTAGATCCAGCCTTTCATTCCCCACCCTGCTATAGCTCATAGCTTTCTCCTTGCCTGCAGTGGGGGACAGGAAAAGGACATTAGCTTGCTTTCTTTTTTTTTTTATTGAGCCATAATTGATGTACAAAGACCTGCATGTATGATATTTAATTTGTATAATTTGTTGTGTTGGGGCATATGCAAATACCTATAATACCATCCCCACATCATAGCTTTCTTTTTCAAACAACAGCTAACAGATTTTGATTACTCATATGGTTCAAAAGTCAAATAATATAAAAGACTATTTCCCCATCTTCCAGCCTGTTCCCTATCTATCTCCCTTATACTACCCCTCTCTGAGTAGTTTCTTGTATATCATTGTTTCTTGGCATATCATCATTCCAAGGTATCATTGTGAATATAAGCACA
>NW_011888822.1:4239258-4244479 GCF_000151845.1 Pteropus vampyrus | reverse complement strand
TACCTTCTAAGACCTGTGATTCTAATCTTCTCGACTTTAATTCATGCCATTTTAGTTCTTAACTGCATATGCTTTGGTAGCCTCCTAACTAGCCTCCTCCCTCTGGCCTTTTTTTACAGTTGCAGTCCATTTCGTATACTGCCCTCAGCTTAATCCTGCAGAAAGTATGGCCTGTAAATCTTTAGAAATTCCTAGTTGCTTACTAGCAAGGTCCAAATCTACTAGTATGGCATTTACTAGTGTGAACTCCCACAAACTGACCACAAAGTGCCTTTACGTACTTGGGTCCCGATATTTGTCTTCACTCATCCAGTCTCCCTAGTGTTCTAGTGTTTTCATGTCCTAGATCCAGCCTTTCATTCCCCACCCTGCTATAGCTCATAGCTTTCTCCTTGCCTGCAGTGGGGGACAGGAAAAGGACATTAGCTTGCTTTCTTTTTTTTTTTATTGAGCCATAATTGATGTACAAAGACCTGCATGTATGATATTTAATTTGTATAATTTGTTGTGTTGGGGCATATGCAAATACCTATAATACCATCCCCACATCATAGCTTTCTTTTTCAAACAACAGCTAACAGATTTTGATTACTCATATGGTTCAAAAGTCAAATAATATAAAAGACTATTTCCCCATCTTCCAGCCTGTTCCCTATCTATCTCCCTTATACTACCCCTCTCTGAGTAGTTTCTTGTATATCATTGTTTCTTGGCATATCATCATTCCAAGGTATCATTGTGAATATAAGCACATGTACATATATATTATTTTTTCCCTTTTTAAAAAATTTTATATTAGTTTCAGGTATATAGTACATTGGTTAGACATTTATATAGTTTATGAAGTGATCCCCCCAATTACTCTATCACCCATCTAGTTCTACACATAGCCATTACAACACTATTGACTATATTCTCTATGCTGTACTCTATGTCCCGTGACTATTTTGTAACTACTAATTTGTCCTTTATCCCTTCACCTTTTTCTCCCAGGTCCTCTAATCCCCTTCCCCTCTGGCAGTCGCAACTGTATCTGTGAGTCTGTTTTCATTTAGTTTGTTCCTTTTATGCCTTAGATTCCACATATAAGTGAAATCATATGGTATTTATCTTTCTCTGTCTGACTCATTTCACTCAGTGTAATAACGTCTAGAAGTGTCATTGCAAATGGTAGGGTTTCATTTTTTTAATAGCTGAGTAATATTCCATTTTATATATGGACCAGAACTTCTTTATCCAATTGTCTGTTGATGGATATTAGGTTGATGGATATTTAGGTTCCATATCTTGGCTATTGTGTATAGCATTGCTATGAACATAGATAGGGGTGCAGAGATCTTTATGAATTATTGTTTCGGTTTTCTTTAGATAAATACCCAGAAGTGCAATTGCTGGATCAAAAGGTAGTTCTATTTTTAATTTTTTGAAGAACCTCCAAACTGTTTTCCATAGTTGCTGTACCATTTTGCAATCCCACTGACAGTGTGCAAGGGTTGCCTTTTCTCTACATCCTTGCCAGTACTTGTTGTTTTTTGATTTACTGATGATAGCCATTCTCATAGGTACGAGGCGAGATCTCATTGTGGTTTTATTTTATTTTATTTATTTATTATTTTATTTTTACGCCTACAGCACTCGGTATTCCTAGGTGGTCTCCCATCCAAGTACTAACCAGGCCCCAACCCTGCTTAGCTTCTGAGATCAGACGAGATTGGGCACGTTCAGAGTAGCACTGCCGTAGTCATTGTGGTTTTAATTTTCATTTCTCTAATGATTAATGATCTTGAGCATCTTTTCATATGTCTATTGGCTGTTTGTATTTCCTCTTTGGGGAAATACTTGTTCAGGTCTTCAGCCCATTTTTTAATTAGATTGTTTGTTTTTTTGTTGTTGAGTTGTACGAGTTCTTTTATAAGTGTTGGCTATTAATCCCTTATCAGACATATCATAGGCGAATACCTTTTCCCATTCAGTAGGTTTTCTTTTCATTTTGTTGATGATTTCCTTTGCTGTGCAAAAACTTTTTAGTTTGATATTGTCCCATTTGTTTATTTTTTCCTTTGTTTCCCTTGCCCAAGGAGATATATCAGGAAAAAAAAGTTAATAGCAATGTCAGAGAGTTTACTGCCTATGTTTTCTTCTAGAAGTTTTATGGTTTGGGTCTTACATTTAAGTCTTTAATCCATTTTGAGTTTATTCTTGTACATGGTGTAAGAAGGTGATCCAGTTTCATTTTTTTTGCATGTATCCATCCAGTTTTCCCATCACCATTTGTTGAAGAGACCATATTTACCCCATTGTATATTTTTACCTCTTTTGTCAGATGGCATAAATTTATTTATGCGCTCTTCTGTTCTCTTGATCTATGTATCTGTTTTTATGCCAGTACCATGTTGTTTTGAATGCATATATGTTCTTATTCCCCCTCATTTTTTATAAGGAAACATGCCAAACATATTGTTCTTCACCTTGCTTTTTTAACGAGTTATAGTAAGTGATCTCTCTATATCAGTACATAGACATTTGTTTCCTCCCGATTGCTTTTTTATAGCTTCACAGTATTTCATCATGTTTCTGTACCAAAACTTACTTAACTAGTCTCCTGTCGATGGACAAGTCTTATTGCATATGTACAAGTATATCTAAGATTTTTGGTTCAAAGGGTAAATATTATTTGAAATTTTGATAGTTACCTTTTAGCTTTTTTGACTGATGATTTTTAAGTCTGAAAAGAGCAGCTCTATTCCATTTCCCTTAATCCCCCCAAGCCAAAGGAAGCTCTCCTCCTAATCCCATTACTGTGTATTTGTGTCACTTATTTAACAACCACAGCCACGTGTGTGTGTGTGTGTGTGTGTGTGTGTGTGTGTGTATTCATATGTGTGTTATTACTCCAACTAGAGTGAAAGAGCTCAGGTCTTTATATAAATAGCCTCAGAACCTACTCTGGTACCTATGGATACATCTGCTCATTGACCAAATATTCATGTCTTTATTCAAGAAGAGGAATCTCTGTTGTGGACCTGAAAATAATATAGTTGCCTGCTAGTTCTTGTTAGTGTTTTATTGAGACAAACTCTCTTTGGAGGGCAGATGGTCCCAGGCGGGCACCACAAATCCAATTTTAAAATATATATGGAGCATCAGAAATGTAAAGACAGTGTGAGAGGCTGCGGGGAACAGAATGAGCAACATAGGACTGGCCCTCACGAACCCTTTCTCAATTTTATTTGCCTGTACAGTGTTTTAAACATTTTCCAAAAACTTTGGTAATTGGGATATTACATACACATATAAAAGTGCACAGATATTAGGTATATAGCTGGAATGATTAAAAAATCTGTTTGAAACATTTTTTGTTTAGTTAGCAAACTTTAGAAAAAAAACTTGATTTCTAAACCAGTTCTGCTAATAGCTTCCTCCTTACGGTATTCACTCCCCCAAATTTTCTATTCCTTATTCCCTAATCCCTGAATGCACTTATATTGGAAATCCCTGGTCCTCAATAAAGTAAGGTGCCCAGGTACCTGGGAGGAAGAAGGGATTTCTTTGGGGCTTGAAAGAGCAGAAATAAGAAGACCAGCAAAAGAATTGAACAGTGTCAATTGAACACCAGACTTCTCACCCATTGGATGATTACTTTAACGAGTTAAAACATGTTTGTAATTTTAAAAAATTCATTTTCTGCATTTTAACCTCCGCTGGGACTGTTTTGTCTCAGTCTCCTCAAATAACTAAAAGCATTAGTTTGTATTTTAAAGTGTAAATTGAAACACCTGATGAATCTGTAGTTTGAGCAGCCGGACTCTGAGAACAAAACTCAGTTCTAAAATGTTTATCTGATGTTGTCACAGAATAAGTTTTAAAACTGGAGCCATCTGCTTTCCAAAGTTTATCTCCGCTGCACCTGCGCTCAGAAATACTTCTGCCTACACACAGGAACTATTGTTTAAAGATTTTGCTGTTGATTCATCATGCAAGCTCTCCAGGAATTATTTACACTTTAAAATTTATTATAAAAAAAAAAAATGCATGCACATGGTAAAAACCAAACAAATACAATTCTATAAAACCATTTAGAAAATTAAATCTCTTCTTATCTTCTGTCATCCCTCTCCCTGGAAATAACCACTATTACCAGTTTCCCTTGTATGCTTCCAAGGCATTCTTTGACTACACGAACAACACGTGATATGTACACACATACGCATAAACAAAGTCTTCCCTTTTCTACACAGATGGCAGCAAACTGTGCTTCTCTGCACCTGTTTTGTTTTCATTTTACTTAACATATCTAAGGGGATTTTGTGGCATCAGCATATACACCTGCACTATTTTGGCTGCATAATATATGTTTTGTAATTTAATCAGTCTTTTCCTGGTGAATGTTTAGGTTTACAGTCTTTCTACTACAAACAACACTGTTAAGAACATCCCTTTACATGTATTTTTGTGCATGAGTGCACATGTATCTATAGTATGAATTCCTAGAATTGGAATTATGGGGTATGTGCATTTTAAATATTATTCGTTATTGCCCAGTTGTCCAACAAATAGTGTACCAGTTTACATTCCACCAGTGTATGTAACTGCAGTTTCTCATCACTTTTATTATCAGGTCTTTTGACCTTTGCCAATCTGATAGATGAAAATGATATTTTATTGTGGTTTCAAATTGCCTTTGTCTTATTATGATCCAGGAAGATCACCAGCTCAGGGCTGCCAGGCCAGCAGTTTGGTGTCCCACTTATAATAATCATCCACACAGCTTTTCTATTCATTTTCTTTTCCTTGGAGCAAAAGACAGACAGACTTGTTTAAAAAAAAAAAAGAAAAAGTCCTCATGGGGAAAGAATATCGCAGATATAATAGCTAAATTACAAATTTTTAAAAAACAAATACATTCCTTTTTCTCTGACCCATCTCAATCTCTTTTTCAAGTCTGCCATTACATCTTTTAAATCTTTTTTCTCTATTCCTTTTTCCAGTTTGTCACACACTAAGAGATACTAACACTTCAGTCTTCCTTCTGTCTGAACAGGTTTTTTCAGAAAAAATTCTCCAAGA
Organism: Pteropus vampyrus; assembly: GCF_000151845.1. Lineage (NCBI taxonomy): Eukaryota > Metazoa > Chordata > Mammalia > Chiroptera > Pteropodidae > Pteropus > Pteropus vampyrus. The sequence continues at coordinate 4,239,412 of NW_011888822.1, read as the reverse complement.
AGTATTGGTTTATTTTCTTGGTGGTACCTGAAAATTATTTCTACTCAACAACCCAGCAGTAGAATCCCACCTCTGTTAGGGTAGAGCTTTTCACTATTATAACCCCAACCCCTAGAATAGTGCTTGACACAAATAGACACTCAATTGCTTTATA
>NW_011888822.1:4160387-4238378 GCF_000151845.1 Pteropus vampyrus | reverse complement strand
TTTAAAAAAAAAAAAAAGAAAAAGTCCTCATGGGGAAAGAATATCGCAGATATAATAGCTAAATTACAAATTTTTAAAAAACAAATACATTCCTTTTTCTCTGACCCATCTCATTCTCTTTTTTAAGTCTGCCATTACATCTTTTAAATCTTTTTTCTCTATTCCTTTTTCCAGTTTGTCACACACTTAGAGATACTAACACTTCAGTCTTCCTTCTGTCTGAACAGGTTTTTTCAGAAAAAATTCTCCAAGAAGTATTGGTTTATTTTCTTTGTGGTACCTGAAAATTATTTCTACTCAACAACCCAGCAGTAGAATCCCAGCTCTGTTAGGGTAGAGCTTTTCACTATTATAACCCCAACCCCTAGAATAGTGCTTGACACAAATAGACACTCAATTGCTTTATATATATGTTAATTATATATGTTATATATAGTAGTAAAATATACATAACAAAAATAGACCATTTTAACAATTTTTAAGTGTACAGTTCAGTGGCATCAAGTATGTTTTCATTTCAGTTTTTTTTTTTTTTTGATAAGTAGTGATATTGGTTATTTGTTCCTGAAAGTTAACAAGAGCCAGTTTTTTTAATTTACATTGTTCTGCTTTTCTTCTTTTCTCCAGACGAAGTCATAAGGAAACGTCTCCTAATTGATGGAGATGGTGCTGGAGATGATCGGAGAATTAATCTGCTAGTGAAAAGTTTCATTAAATGGTGCAACTCTGGATCCCAGGAAGAGGGGTAGTTCATTTTATTGTTCATTTTATTGTTCCTATACCAATGTCCTGATGTGATTTTTAGATCATACACATAGTCATGTTAATATTGCAGATTTTCACTCACCTTAAATGTCCAATGAAGTCAACTCTTGGTTAATCAGGAATAGATTTTTCTGTCCTTGACTTCTCTTGAGAGGCCTGCTTTATGTTTATTAAAACGTGAAGAAGGCATAGTGGTAAGAAGAAATGAAGATTAAATTCAGGCTCATTAATTTGGTCAGTTTTAGCAAATAAGTGTTTAGAAAGACAAAATATCTAAGTGAAATGTTCTTTTTAAAATAAGTTGCTGCAAAGTTTTATATATATTTAATAATTTTCAAACTTAGAAAAAATTTTCTCATCTGAATTAGCTTTTCACATGGATAAATAATTGTGTAGAATGAAAAAATTGTGAGAACAGAATTGTAAAGATAAAAAGACATCTTGATCAAAACATTTAAAAAAGTATTTAAACAAAATTCAAACAAATAGCTGTTTGAATTAAGCTTATATTGATAAGAACAACAGTCTCATCATTGCATTTGTAACTGAAGCAAATTATAAATTCAAGTATAGTACATTTGGGAAAAAAACATAATGGATAGATATCATAAACTATTTTAAATAAAGCAAAAGATTCTCCAAGAACTTGGTATAATTTAATTAGCACATCTTTGCCTGTACTATAAATAGTTCAGCTTTGGCAAGCCATAAAAATCTTTATTCTGTTTCTCTTTTTCATTAGATACAGCCAGTACCAACGTATGCTGAGCACACTGTCTCAGTGTGAATTTTCAATGGGCAAAACCTTGTTGGTATATGATATGAATCTCAGAGAAATGGAAAATTATGAGAAAATTTACAAAGACATAGGTAAAGAAACTTAAAGTAATTAATGTTTCTCTATCTCTAATTTTAATTTTTATGGTCTAAAGGAAACAATACCTGCTAATATTTTTCTTTGGTTAGTGTAAAATAATAACAATATTAACATTAATAGAAAGAATACAGTAAATGTTAGTTATAAAAATGTGTTCTAATATGATACAGTACTTTAATTTACAACTATTTTTTAAAATGCCAGCATCTATTAGCAATGGAACTTAATTTAAAAACACATTTTAAAGTTGAAAATGAATGAAGATTATTTCATGTTGTTATAACTGTCTTAAAAAGAACCTTTTTATATAGAATGTAGCATTGCTGGAGCACATGAAAAAATTGCTGAGTGCAAAAAGCAAATTCTTCAAGCAAAACGAATACGAAAAAATCGCCAAGGTAAGGGTTTTGTGGGATTTAGTGTGCAAATACTTTATTACTGACTAATATTTTCATGCAGTTTTTAATGTGAGGTAAAATCTCCGGCTAGAATCAACCTGAAATACAAAAAAGAATTAGAAGCCAAACTAAATTCTTTAAAACTATTATTTTTTAAAATAGCGAAGAAGGAAGACTATGCTGAAAAAAGTCCCCCCCACCACTGGGTTGTTTTGATTATCCAAGTATTTCTTAAGTATTTGGTTTTTTACTGTCTTCAATCTCCTTTGCCAAAATAATGTTATGATTAATCAGCAAAAGCAGTTTATACAAGTACACTAGATTTAGGGTTTTGTTTGTTGGTATTTGTTTGTTTAATGGAGCTACTTTCAGAACAAAGAAAAAGAAAAGAATTTAAGCCTATTGGCTTTTTATTAGGTACAAAGCAAACAAACATTTATAAAGCTTCCTAAATAATAAGAAGAAGGTTAAAGTTTAGTTTTGTTTTGATCTCTTTTGTTTTTAAATTAGGGTATGTCCTTATTGCAGTCCACAAAAACTATTTCAAAATGATTTTTAATGGCAGAGGCATTGCTTCTCCTATGATGTAAATGGAAAGAAAGATAAAAATATAATGTATAATCATAATTGTGACATAGATGAAAAAACTAGAAGAAAATAAAAAATGTTAATGGTTATTTTGGGATTGTGAGTTTTTATGACTTTTTGCTTTCTTTTTATACTGAACATGTATTATTTTGTAATAAAAAAATTTATTAAAACTCACACTTTTATTGAGTTAATATGTTGATTTTCAAAACAATGAATTTTACTTTTTAATGAACTAATTAAGATCGTTTTTAATTCCTTATTTTTAAAAGTTGTATTTTTAATTCAGTCTAGAATACATGTAGTCAAGTTTCAGTGGCCAATTTATAAGATATACTAACTTATTTATCAATATTAATTCTAAAATCATTTTAAATGTTTCGTAGTGGTTTTGTTGACTAAGGAAGCTTTTAAATGAATGCTGCCATTTATCATTTCATAAGAGGTTAACAGGAGATACATGACTTATCTTGGAGGTCTCAGTGGAGCAGAAACAAGGTTCCTGAATTTTAAATCATTTCTAAGTTTCTGAAATTTTACCTTTAGAATGAGTGAGAAATGTAATTTGCTATTGTCTAAGATCTAAAATTAATAGTATGATATATTTACCTTGCTGATCTTTTATTTGATCTTTTATTTATCCTCTTCAGAATCAGTCCACTTGATGATCCATAATGACTTAAGATCACTTATGCTTATGCTGGTCTCTTATAGTCAGCCCATGAATAGGTAAATGGAAAACAGTGGGAGAGCTAAAGTCCTTGTTTGGAACACTTTTGAAGTCATGTATCATTATAGTTAAATCAAGTGAAACTGATAATACTCTTTCCATCCTTCAATGTTTTTATTTATTTATGTACTAGGAAAGTGATTAGGAGAAATTTGTGATATGATACATTCTGTTTTGATATCCAGGTTCAAAACACCTTAATTTGGTAAATATTTTTATATGTTTCAGAATATGATGCTTTGGCAAAAGTGATCCAACATCATCCAGACAGGCATGAGACATTAAAGTAAGTTTAGAGCTTTACTTGAAAGTAACTAATCTTTATACATAAATGTTACATACTGGTCTATGCATTTCATTTTTACAAGAATACATAATATGTTCCCAAAGGAGAGATCAGATCATCTATATTACATATTCTAATACTGTCAATTAGATTTTCTGTTCCTCACACCTTACTGCCTATAGTTCTAAAATAAGTGCATATAATATAAATCAATGTGAAAATGAATAGAATATGGTCTACTCATATAGTAGAATACTAAGTAGCAGTTAAAAACGATAAAGTATACACTTTTTAAACACAAATCTCAAAAACATAATCAGAGAAAAGAAAAACAAGACATAATGAATGTTAAATTATTCCTAAATTTCTAAAATACATGAAGAATAATAACCATTTATAAAAGTTAGAGCCTCCTAAAACCTTATATACTAACACTGTATATTATTTAGAGATACAAATATATACATTAAAAAAGGATTGGAACTATATAGTGACTAGCTGAGTGGGAGGTAAAGAAAAAAGACCTAGGATAGAGGATTGGAGGTAAGGTTCAAAATGTATTTCAAGATAATCTGCAATATTTTATTTCTTTTACATTTTACATATATATAAACTTGAAATAAGTATGATGAAATTTTAAAACTTTTCATTTCTTGGAGTTTGATATTCTATTATCTATGTTTTTCTATACTTTAAAAATTAGCTAAAAATTTTGAAAATAAGCATATATTTAGAGGTTAAGAAGAAATCATCCTTAGCTTTAAAAGTCTCATCATAATAGAGTGTTATCACTCCTTATCCTTTTTTTATTTTTAAAATACTACTTAGTAATGAAAAAGTTAGGTATTAATTGTGAATTCTGTTCCCCCAAATAGCAAAATATTAGACTGTTTTATTTATTTTTTCAGGGAACTAGAGGCTTTGGGAAAAGAATTAGAGCATCTTTCACATATTAAAGAAAGTGTCGAAGATAAGGTATTTGCATATATGTATTAGTCTTCATGATATGTATGTGTTTACAGATCGACACATATTAATTTTTTTCTTGTTAACATAGCTGGAATTGAGACGAAAACAGTTTCACGTTCTTCTTAGTACCATCCATGAACTTCAACAAACACTGGAAAGTAAGTGAAAATAGTTTCATAACCAACATTTATGAAGATTTTTAAATAATTCAGGGGCATGCCTTCTAAAATATACATTGTAAAGAGAAAGTACTCCTTCAGGTTCAGGACAGCAGTACAGCTGGATGACATTAGAAGGTACTCATATTGTTCAGCATTTTGAACATATGCAGAAAAGTCTGAATTTATACTAATACATGATTTAAACACATATCCAATAGTTTATATTAAGAGAAACTCAAGGATGATAGATTTGGAATTTTTCTTTTATTATAGTTTATTGCTATAAAGTGACAATTTAGGACTCAGACAAGCAATGATAAGTGAGTAAACCAATTAGTGCATAAGAACATGTGCATATTCAGTGAATGATGGGTGCTTTGGGGGAACTGGAGACTTGCTCTTCATATTGACTACAGCCAATCGGAAATTTCTGTGTGATCTGATCTGATCGTTTTCAAGAAAAGCCTAGGACCTAGATTGTTTTTTAATAAAAATCTATCACATAGATTTTACATTTTGATTCAACTACTGCACAACAACCAAAATGGAACTTTTAAAACCAAAAACTTGTGTGGGCCAAATTATAGTCATAGATTGTCATTTTGCCATCTTTTTAAAAATATACTAGCTAATAAAGGATAAAAATGTTTTTGTGTATTTGTTAAACATATAATTTAAGTAAATTTGTTTCTTTATCAATTATAGATGATGAAAAGCTCTCAGAGGTAGAAGAAGCTCAGGAAACAAGCATGGAAGCAGATCCTAAGCCATAGACAATCGCTCTCCATTCCCAAGATTGTTGAAGTAGCAACATGATCTTAGTGTGTTGAGAATTTGTTGTGCTTTTGAGATATTTAAAGTTTTGACAGTGAACTACCTTGCTTTTAAATATTAATGTACAATTCATTCATTTTCTTTGCACAAAGGAAAATGACTTCAGTATAGATTTGTTTTTATTGAAATAACTTTCTTATTCTTAAACTTAAAAGATAGGAAGCAACATCCAAAATTGTTTAATAAAATGGTTTCAAATCAGATATGTTTGTGCTCATAAGAATTCCAGGTAGATTTAAACTGTTCACATTGATTTGCTTACAAAATAAGTCGAAGATTATGAGTCGATGCTATTTCTAGGATGTACACGAGAAAATGAGCCAATTTCTGGAAATTGTTACCACTTTTGAAAGTAGAGGCTTCAGGAGAGTTGTGAACTTATAAAATTATGTGCAAAATGTTTGTGGTGTATGCTTGTTATGCGAGACAGGTTCCATGATACTAAGAATCACTAGTGTAAGAGGTAATAACAAGATGCAAAGTAAGTCTATATATATTACTTTATAGATCTCTCTCCTTTAATACTTGAGCAATGTGGTTGTTAAATGTTAAGTTCATATATTTTCTCTCTACTGTTTTGTTCTTTAAGAATCATTTTCAATGGAAAAAGAAATGTATTGATAAAGTGAAGAGTAGTTTGCGATGAATTTTCCGTGAAGATATAAAGGATTTCATGATCTTTTTAAAAATTAAGCTAAGGCTGAATCATTTGTAATTGTTTAAGTATTGAATAACATTTTAAATGCTTGTTAGATTCCATCCTTATTTATTTATTTCAGTTCAAAAACATGACACTTTGCATCAATCATACCTTAGTAATGTTACATTTTTATACTTTTAGTAAGAATTCTTATCTTTAAAAATGAGTTTAAAATTAGCCCAGTAGTAGTCATATTAAAAATGTCATAATATTTTAAATGCTTCCTCTAATATCATCTGGCAAATCATGGGAGAAATTTCTTTGCAGAATTGCTATGCCTTAATAAATGTTTCATTATTAGTAAGAATTATGATGTAAAATTTTGCTTATATTGACTCAGAATCAAAAATCAACTGTTGAAAAGCATTTTTTAAAGGAATACTGGGCAAAATATTCTAAAAAATGTCCCCTCTCCCCATTAGTTAATTCACTAGAGAGATTTATTCAGGATATTATGTAGCAAAAGATAAGAATCCTTATGAAGATAACTTTTATGCAGTCAGGAACAGAATCAGAAGCAGCAGCAGGTACATGGCAAACATACATTCTCAATTTATACTTTCTCATGGTTCTCTTGGAAATCCTCTGGAACTGCTTAGAAGACTGAAGAATTTCCTCCCCTAGAAACTCACACTATTGAAGCTCAGCATGTCTTTGGGCCAGTAACTTCATGGACTTATCAGTCACTGTTTCCATGAGGTCATCTACCTATGACAGATGGATACAAAGAAATGAAGCCATGTTTTGGAAAGCCTTGTCAGAACCAAAGGGATGGTTGTCTTTCCTGAGAGATGAGTTCAGGAATTGGTGGACATTTTGCAAGTCCCAAAGTATTATTCTAATTCAAGGCATAGCAACAGAGCTTGAAAACATTATTTACCACCCAGTGTTAAAGATGATCTCATTTCTTAAAAGAAGCCTCTGTGTATGCCTTCATTTTAATTGAATTCACTTAATATTTATTAGGCATACAACATCATCCTCAGGCCCTTAGCAATCCTTTAGCTACTCTCAAAATGCCCCCCACTAACCTTATTTCCTAATGGGAATCATTAATTTCATCCCACAGCTGTGCTGTCTTGCAGGACTGCATTCAGTTAAACCTGGCCTGCTGCTTCTGAAATACAAAAGTTAAAAGCCTTTGTCCACTACCTGCATTTGAAGCTTTCCTACTGTCAAATCTGATTTTTAGAGGATATTTTCCATGCCATGTTTCTTTTTTTTAAGTGCTAGGAAGCGTGGTCTCTTTTTTGAGGAATACGGAACCTATCATAAAAATGCAAAAACACACCAGATTCAGAAGTACCCACATTAATTCTGTGACAGTGCTTAAATAAGAATTCTCACCCTTGGGGTAGTCTCTTATAAACTGAACATTTGCCACGTAACAATGTTGCATTGGTGACCGTATTCATATTATTCTCCACGCCCTATGTATCTCCTTTGTGCCCAGAGCTCTCTTTCAAGAGATCTATAGGGTGCAGAGAAATGAGATTGTCTGGCTCGGAAAGAATATACAGTGACAGAAAAAAAGCAGGTCATTCGTAAGGGGAAGGAGAAGAAATTGTCTCTGCAACTGCTGAGCACAGTGAGTGTGGGGCTGTTGTGGACCAGTGCCCCAGAAAGCTCATTATCACTGGATCCAGTTGTTAATATGGTCTTTTTGTGTGTGTGCGTGTGTTTCCTTGTTTTCATGGCAGACATGTCTCTAAAAATAAAAAGAAAGCTCTGGGTTCTTTTTGCCACATGCCTGATACTTTTCCTCTCATCCTCAGTGTGCTGTTACAGGTATCTGTCCTAAAAGCATTGCTTTTGGAAATCATTCCTAGGTCATAGCTCCTGGCCAATGTGTCCTTTTAGTTACTAGGTTCATTCATTCTTTCTTCCCCTTCTTAAGTAGCATTAAGACTATTGCAAGACCTACTTAAAGTAGGATATGAGACACCATCTGGGTCCTACCCTTTGCCTGAGGAGAGAGTTGACAAATGAGTCTGTTGAACCACCACTCTGCCCTGCCAGCTTGCCCAGGCTCAAACGTCACTTGCAGAACCGTCTCTAATTCATTTATAGTTGGACTTCTCTCTTTTCTCTCTCATAAAACTCAGTAATTTTTCCTACTAAGCACCTACCATACTTGGTAATTACTAAGTTATTTTTCAGTTTGTTGAATACCACTAATATAAAATTAAATGCCTAGAGGAGCCAGGCAGATTTTGTAACACAGAACCAGCAGGTGTTGGTGTGAACTGGAGAGAACGTGCCTCAAGCAAAGTGGGCAGCCTCTTTGTAGGTCTTGCTGTTGCCATGAGGAATTGGGGGCTTAGCATTTCCAAATCTTCCTATTTTTTAAAAGAAAGCCGAAGATACAGATTTTTATTTGAAATAATTCTAATTTTTAAATGGGAATGTAATTCAAACATATTTTCGAGAACATTCTGAGACATAAACAAAATCCTTCTATAGCCGGTTGACAACATTTGATTTAATGTTTTCGACAAACAGAAATTCTTAATTTTAATGTATCCATCTTTTCCTGTATGGTCAATACTGTCTGTGTTCTAGGAAGTCTTTCTTTATGGCGAAGTCATGAAGATATTCTTATTGTCCTTAAGTTTACTTTTCCAATATAGATCTATAACCCAACAGGAGTTAAGTTTTATATATGGTGTGAGATAGGAATCATATTTTATCTTTTCCCCATATGGATGTCCACTTGTCCTAGTGCTACTTATTCAAAAGGTTATCCTTCCCCCACTATTCTGCAGTGCCATGGTTTAATTTCTGTTACCTCTATTAAACTATAAATTCCACGAAATAGGACCATGTCCATTGGATCACCTTCGTAGCCCCAGACCTAGGAATTGCCCAGAAGATAATAGGAATACAATAAACAAGAATCTAACACAGGAGCAAAATTTAAAATTTAAAACTGTACTCTGACAGTGATGCTTTAGGCATTGCTGTTTAATAGAACTTTCTGTGAAAAAGGAAATATTCTTTTTCTGTGCTGTCCAGTACAACAATCACTAGCCACATGTGGTAGCTAGTGCAATGAAAAAAACTGAACTTTTAATTTTATTTAATTTTAATTAAATAGTCCCTTGTAGCTGTTGGCTACCATATTCGATGGTACAATTAGTACTTAGCATAGTAATTAAGAGTACAGACTCTAGAGCCAGGTCTTCCTGGGTTTGAAGCCTGGCTCTGCCACTTTTGAGCAAATTAGTTAACTTCTCAGTGCCATCTCTAAAATAAGAACAGCATCGCTACCTACCTTATAGGGCAGTTATAAGGATTATCTGATAAACTGATGTTTTTAATAATTATAATTGAACATTTTTTTCAGTTACACGACATTCGAAATTATATTAGTTTCAGGTGTATGATAAGTTAATATTTTTAAAGCACTTAGAACAGGGCCTGGAACATAATTGGCTTTAAGTAAATGCTTGTTATATTTAAAATAATGATAGTTCAGGCCTCCATTGTAGCTCAGATTATATTGGAAACTGAACAGTTTGAGTTCAGACTGGAGGAATCAGACCTGGTAAGCCTGCTTTCTGTGCCCTAAATTCTTGGAGAAGAGACACAAGCAGCATATTTTAAAGGCTTTCTTGTGGGGTACTTGTGGTCGGAGAGAACATGGCTTTTACAACATCCCTAAACATTGACTATATATATAAGTCATTAGAGGTGAGTATGTTTTAGCATTTTACCTTTTGCAGTCCTAAAGGAAGGGATGTCACAGATAAACGCTTGGTGGTTCTCCCAAGGAGTGTATTTCCTTGGGTTATCTCCTCTGTTTCTGCTTCTACAACATCAAGTTGTATAGACGCTTAAAGTGAGGGCGGGGGTGGCGGGGTGGGGGAGAGGAAGGAACCTGTAATGATCACAGTTATAAACATATCCTTCGTAATAGAAATTGTTCTGAAAAGACAGCATCCTATTCTGCCTCAGTAGCTTTTCTCCTTGGGATTGGAAAAAAAAAAAGATTTACTTTTCTGTATATTATACTTTCTCTTGCACACATTTGCCTCTTCTTGGGGTTGTGATCTTGGGGGTCACCAACCAGTATTGGCAAGATGGTTACCTCCTTGTCTTTGAGACTTCAATTTTGCCCTCTGTTGCTTTTCTCTTTAACTACTGTGTAATTAAAAAAAAAAAATTAAAAAGTAACCCTCTAATGTGTAAGATGATCCCTTGAATATTTGCCATTGGTTGAAGCAAAGTTTAAATCTACTCTTCAGCAATGTGGCTCATGGCTCAGGAATTCATATACAAACTTAATAGTTTTTCCCATATTCCAGGAGCCATGTGAATTCTGGACTCTTTACTGTTTTTCTTTATATCATTCAATTCCTAACACAATAAACATACTTATAAAGAAAACTTTAAAATGCTATCATAAGTCAAAAACCAGTATCATAAATAGACATTAAAATAACATGGTAAGAACAAAACCATATTATTGCCTTCAGAAAGCACTAAACTTGAGGTTACTCTGCTTTTTATTTTTATTTTTTTGAGAAAAGGCAGGAAATGAGATTTTTCATTGATGTAGTCAAAGGGATCAACAAGGGCATTGAGAAAAAAGTGTTTGCAGTTTGCTGTGTTTCAGTGTTTTCAAATGGTGAGCAGCACCGAAAAACATCTTGTCTTGCTTGAAGTCTGTTGATAAGGACTTCTCTGTGAAGATTGATAAGGAATCTTCTCTGTTGATAAGGAATCTCAGTGAATGGGGTATTCACGTTCAAAGCAGGTACTCAACCTAGGTATTCTTCCTTCTCCCCGACCCTCTACTGTCCAGCTCTTCCCCAAGTCTTGTAACTTCTACCTAGGAATACTTCTCCCTTTACCTCCTCATTTCTACTATCATGACCAGCTCAAGCAAATATCATCCTTTGCCTGAATGAAAGAACCTGTTTATTGTTCCTCATGCATCTCCTCCTGCCCTCCTCCAATCCAGTCCCCACTCTGCAGCCTGAGATACCTTTTAAAAATGCAAATCAGAATTTATATAAGTTCCCAGCTTGCAAGTATTCGATGGTTCTCATCACCCTTAGGAAAAGTTAAAAATTCTTAACAGGGCTTTCAACACCCTTGCTACCTCAATCCTGGCTAGACTACTTTCATTTCTTAATTATGCCTGGTGCTCTCTTGATACTGAGACTTGAATATGCTATACCCTTTTCCTGGGAAACTGTCCTTCCCCTATTCTTTCCTTATTTGACTCTAGCTATTCTTCAGATCTCAACTGAGTCGTCCCTTCCTCAGGAAGGCCTTTCTGGAGACCCCTCCCCTAAAGTTAGCATGTATGATGTGTATCCCTAATAGCTCCCTGTACTTCTACTTTGCATCAGATGTAATCAACTGTATAATGTTGGAATGTCTCTCTATACTGGAACTCTGTGGGAGCAGGGACCATGTCTGTTCTATCTGCTACTCTATCGCTAATAGTGTGGCTGACATATAATAAGTATTTAGCAAATATTTGCTGAAAAGCGTTATGAGGGTCAGCAAGGAAGAGCAACTGTGGGCCATAGCTGAGACAGAGTCATAATACTTGAGTTGCAGCCTGAAGCATGGGCATGTTTTCTGGAGAAATCTTAATCTAGAGATTTGTTATTTCAACTAAGAAGAAAATAAACCAATGTACAGAGATGAGGGTAAGGAATTTGGTCCTCTTTTTCCTGTTGGACTCTCCAACTCCAGCCCCATCAGTATAGAAATAGGCAGGTCAATCCATACCAGGAATGCTAGATGCTTGGATCTTGAATTAGTGACTGCTTTTTCAAGAAGAGGGAGTTTGTTTGAAAGGGCATTCACTCAGTTGGAAGCCATCAGTTTTTTGTTTTTGTTTTTGTTTTTCTGGAAAAAAATACCCACCAGATTTGCAGCCTTACCACTGTGTGAAATGTGAGTTTATGTGTAGATTCTCTACATATACATAAGGAATCTCTACATGCCAATGCTGTACTGTAAAGAATGTTCAAAAGCTACAGAGGCCACTTAAGACAGTGAAGCTATTCTGTATGATATTGTAATGGTGAGTACATGACAAGACATGATGGATTTTTCAAATCCATACTGCAGGGCAAAAAGCGAACCCTGATGTAAACTGTGGACGTTAGTTAACAATAATGTATCAATATTGGCTCATCAGTTGTGAGGCTGGGGTAAGGAGAGGGGGTGTATGGAAACTAAGTCTGTATTTCCTGCTTAATTTTCCCAGTAAACCTAAAACTGCTCTAAAAAATAAGGTCTATTAATTTTAGAAAGCTGCAGAAGAGAATGCAAATATTAGTGGCATTATTAGTCATCACTCATAGGACCCCCCAGAACAGTATAACTACATTGCAAAAAAGACTTAAAGTTAACAGTTTCAAATGTTGTTTCTTCCACAAAATACATGGGAAGTAGATATAATAAAATAGAACGTCCTTTATGACTTACTAATCATAAATTTTATTCATAGAATTCTTACCACACCCTGTACAGTTGGAAGTAACCATTTGAAAGGCTACATCACTACTTTCTCCAGAAACAAAACGAAACAAAAAAATCCCACTTTAATTTGATTTTCTAATATATATATATATATACAATTATATGCCTATGTATGCATATATTTAAATAAAAAGGGCTTTAAATTGATTAAACCACTGATCAGTTGGACTAGGAGTTACCTTACCAGCAATCTCATTCAGAACTTTTCAAAATGTATGTACATACTGGTTTCCTTAAGGATCTTCCTAAAATACAGATTCTGGCTCAGTAGACCCGGGTTGGGCCTGAGAATCTACATTTCAGACAAGCTCCCAGGAGATGCCATACTTTGGGTAGAAAGAAAATCCATTCTAATTTCATTAGTCCTATTGGCCCTGCTGCTTAACAATACATTGCCTTTGATTACCATGCTGCAAGAGCGTTCCCATTCTTGGTTTGGTAAACAGCTTGCGTGATGGAAACTTCTTGACGACTCTAGGAAGAAGTCTCTGTGTGTCTGAAAGGCAGGTTTCCTTATGGTTAGGGAAGCCCTCTCCACTGACACTTGCTGGTTTGCTTCTGTACTTGTATGGCAACATCATCCCCAAAACAGTCTTCACTTTCTTCATCACATTTTTTTTCTGATTTTGCTGGCTTTCACAAAATTCCATGTCACTATCACTGGAGGATTCCTCTTTGGGAACCAATACATTTTATTTTGTTTTACTAAGTTGGTAGACACAGCTCTATGCCATCTAAACAAAATAAAAATAATTTGTGTTAAGGAAACTGAAAAGTTAATAATAATTGAAATAATTAAAATCCAAAAGGCAAAAGTGAACAAATTATACAATTCCAAAAAATGAAATTAAAGACAGAGAATCAAATCACAGAAAAATAAAGCCAAAGTAACTACTTGGTGTTTTGTCCCAAACTGTACTAAGTGCATTCTGGTCATTATCTCATTTAATTCTTATAGCAGGCAGATTATATTATCTTCATATTATTAATGAGTAAATTGAGACATAGAGAGGTTAAATTAGTTGACCAAACATAGAATGCAGATTTTAATCCCAGTTTGTGACTATTAGAATATATTACCTCATATTGGCAAATTGGTCATTTTGTTTCAAAGGTAGTTTGAGATACTTCTTGCTGCATTTGATGGTTCTAAGGCTATCACAATGAGAAATGAGTCTACTAGCGTAGTCAAGAAAGAATATAGTCTCCAAGGTCCCATAAATGCTGCATATGCATAGAACACTCTTTTAGAGAGAATAATTCTAAGCTCCTAGTTCCAAAATTCCAAATAGTCATATACCATCTTCATTATTTGGATATATTTTAGTAATAAAAATAGATAAAATTTTTAATAGCTTTGCATGTGCTAAATATTCTGCTTTTAATGTGTATTATATAATTTAACTTTCATACTGTCTTCTCTATTTTAAAAATGAGGAAATTAAAACTTGGAAAGATTAAATAACTTATGCCCAGACAGTCTGATCTCCAAGTCTGTGTTGTTATTCTCTGTGCTAGAGTAAACATCACTCATTCCATAATAACATTGTTTACCTAATATTCTTCCTAAATTAATTTTTTTGTTAGTCTCATCCAAAGCAATAATATCCATAAAATCCAGGGGTTTTAAAAAATTAAACTTTTTATTTCAAGATAATTGTAGTTTCATATACAGTTGTAAGAAATAATACAGAGAGATTCTCTGTGTACTCTTTATCTGGTTTTCCCTGATGTAACCTCCTGCAAAACCATAATATGTTATCACAACCAGGATATTGACATTAATACTGTCAAGATACAGAACATGTTCATCACAACAATGAACCTTTGTGATTTATAGCCACACCTACTTCCTACTCACCTCACATTTTCCTTAATGCCTGTCCAAGCTGTCCTCCATCTGTATAACATGTCCTTTCAAGAATGTTATATAAATGGAATCATACAATGTATAACATTTGGGGATTTACTTTTTTCACTCAGCATAATTCCCTAGAGATTCATCCACGATGTTGTGTGTGTCAATAGTTTGTTCTCTTTTATTTCTGAGTAATATTCCATGATGTAGATGTACCACATTTTGTCTAACCATTCACTCATTGGAAGAGATTTGGGGCTATTATAAATCTGCTATAAACATTTGTGTATAGGTTTTTGTGTAAACATAAATCTTCATTTCTTTGGGTGAAATTCCAGGTTTTATATTACATGTATTATACATGTAATATGTATTTCTAAAATAGATGTAAATAAATTCATAACCATTAAAAAAAGTTCTGCATATACTATGTAAAATATCTCAAGTACCACCATTAGCACCTATACTATCCTCCAGGAAACACATTGTTCTAAACTGGGCATAAATTATTCATCTTCTCTATAATTACACATGGGGAATAGTTCAGTAAGATTCCAGGCACTGGAATTAAATGGTCTTGGTTCAACCCAGCACCACACTTCCTAGCTCTGTAATCTTGGGCATGTTATTTAACATCTATAAACTTCAGTTTTCATATTTGCTAATAAGTATGCCATTCTCAAAAATGTACAAAGAAAAAATAACTTATGAGCTTGGAACCTAATAAAACATTCAATAAATGATAGCTTTTATTACCATGTGGATTAGATCTGTGTGGGAAAAATGGAAGATGCAAGGAGGGAGCACAAGCTAGAAGTCAAAAGAAGGGAGACCTTTTGGGCTAGCAGCCTCCCCTTTGGGACCCAAGACATAGAGTTCTGCTGGTTGAACACACACAACTTCTACGGTACTATTCATTATTAGCCATTTTAGTTGTACATAGTTACCATAAGAAAATGCCAGTAAAGTATCCAGAATTTCATTTTCTAATTTGCACAAAGGTCATTTATGGGCTAGAATTAATATCCCATAGACATTTCTGAGAATCTTTTAATAAAGCCATCAGTTTCTACTACCATAAATACACACACGCACATCCACGCACACATATAATTTAGGAGGTTCGAGAACCCCAAAGGCAACCCTTCAGGTAAAAAGCCAGCTCTAAGCAGTCTCTGAATCTAGAATGTTTCCTATTCTCATTCCCACACCCCATCTCCAATCTGCAACAATTAACAGGTAATTTTACTTCAGGGCCTAGGAACAGAAACGCAGCAATTTCTGTTATGAAAAGAACTCTTCTCGAGTTTTTAAATTTCTTGGTTGGTAGTGAATTTATTTGGTTATATTGCTTTACCTTTTAACCTCTATTTCTTATTGAAAGTGGAAATATCTGCAAATTTTTATCTTGTCCATTAAAGTTCAAAAGTTTGGTCTTTGGTGCTTCAGGCCTCATGAAAATATCTCAGTTCTATGTGACTAAGCTATTGCTAATGAACCTGGTAAGAAAGAAGTCAAAAGAAATTAGAAAATAAATCATCTCACTGACTTTACAAATTAAAATGTATTATGTTCAAAATATTTCATACCTGTGTTTATGGTTTTCCCACTAGCAAGAAATATCAGATATAATACAGTTTTAAAGTTACATTAAAGAGTATGCAAATAGGTGAAATACAATCAATACCTATTTCGGCAGCCAAAATTACTGGGAAAAGGAACAAAAGCATCGATCATGGACTCATCTGGAAGGATGTACTACTGAATTTCCAATATAGTATCTGCATGGGATGTGCAATGTTTAAAATTCTGAGATACTGAAATTAGTATCAGCTTTTTATTTTGGTGTTGTATGCCACATTAAAACTCAAATTCAGGTGGAAGGGAAAGGTTTTCTTTACTATATTTAAGATTTTTCTGATCATGAAATGAGGCTTCTGTTATAGCACTAGGCTTCTCGATCCAATATATAAATGCGGTGCCCTCTCCCTCTAACCCATATGTAGCCTTCATTTCTAAATGCGATGTTTAAAAAGAGATGCTACATTTTCTAATATCACAGTGAATATTGTTTAATCCAAAATCCAAAGAATCCCACTCAATGGACAAGAAAATATGTCGCAATTACCTACCTTTCAATCCCTTTCCTTTTGAACGAGCTATTTTTCCTTCTGCGTTGCTGAAACCTTCGGTACTGGCCCAACTCTTCCATAAGCAACCTTAGAGGCCTCTGGTAGATATAGTTGAGGATGATCCATTGCTGTCACCTTCACCTGTAGTAGCTATTTGGATTTCTTTAGTTCTTGAGCTCGCAAACTTTGAAACACAATTATCCAGTGACTGAGGCACTTTTAACTTCTGGGCCCTTTGGGATAGAGTATGTAGGAAATTTTTGGAATCTCTTTTTTATTCCCTTCCAGGTGTTAGAGGCATCATTTGTGGCACTGACCCTGTTTACCACTTCACACAGGTCACCCATGATGCATTTGGCAGAGTGGTGGGAAATTCCCTTTCACTTTGTGGAATATGTGTTGTAGATTCCTGGGCAAGGCAAATGTAGAAAAGGTGACTTGATTATCTAACCACCGCCATTTGGGTTGGTAATAAAATATTCACATACCAATTGATTATCACATTCAGATATGCATGCTGAATTCCAAAGAGGAAAGAACCTATAGCAATAGCAGTGATTCCAGCTTTTGTTAGATCTCGCAACTAGAGCTGATGATACTCTCTGTCCTGGATTCACACATGAAAAAAAACGGTTGTTATTTAGCTCAAGGGCTGTTTTATCATATCTTGCAATTTTGTAGTGGTGTCTCAAAGCATAACGCTGAAAACAGTGGAGTAGTTGAGTACTTGATCACTTCTCCCTTCTAACATTTCCCCATTTATTTCATGGAAAAGAGCAAATTCTGGATAGATTGAAACTTCCCACCACAAGGTGGCAGCAGACACTAGGATTTATTCCCATCACTCTCTGGTGCTTTGAGTTTTTCAGGGTGAAATAACTGGATGCTAAGGAAAACTAGAAAATTGTTGGGAGATACAGTAATTACTCTCCTTTAAGTGTTTGTACTTCTCATTAATCTGGAGACTGCTTCTCAAACTTTCATATGCACAAGAATTACCTGGGGGTCTCATTAAAATGGAGACTTCGATACAGTAGGTCTGGGGTGGAATCTAAGAATTTGCATTTCTAAACCAGCTCCCAGGTGTTGCTAATAATGCTGGTCCACAGACCACACTTTGAGTAGCAAGGGTTTTGTACGTTTCAGTACTGGGGGGAAAGAGTTTTAAAATGGTCAAGAATGAAATATACAACATTGAGAGGTTAAGAGAGTGGGTTTGGGAATTACACCCGTATTCTTGTTCCAGCTCAGCTTTGTGGCCTTCATCAGTTCATTTAACCTATCTGTGCTTGTTTTCTCATCTATAAAATAGGGATATTAATAGTGCCCAAGCCATAGCAGAGTGGGTGCTGGTGGTCCTTTGGGGAGCACTGAAATACAACATACCCAATGTACTTTAGCCAAATGAATGTGTCTTTCTACCTGGTCTATTTTAAATCATCTGTTGGAATCCCCAGAGCACAATAAATAATAGATGTTCGAATGAATTAATAAATGAGTGAACATTTTCTTTAACCACAGCCCACTTGTTTTCATTTGATATTTGGAATAGCTGTCTTAATTCTGTTGTATTTTGTCAAATATCTGAATGAATGAGGTTAATTCTATATTAAGAAAAGAGCTGTTTTTTATTTGTGTATGTGTATGCCTCTGTGTATGTGTGTGTGTGTAACAGGATGAAACACATGCTGCTTCAACTTCTGTGACCAGCATGCACAGGTTCTTCAAGGAGTCCCGAAGCAGATGATGGAGCTCATGAGAGTGGCACATAGGAGAAGGACAGAAAGAAGAGCGAGGGCACCAACAGACATTGGCTTGAGCCAAATCTATTTCAAATTTTTAGCTCTGCCCCTTACAAGCTATGGGTCCCTGGGCAGGTAATAAAACTTCCCTTACAAGCTATGGGTCCCTGGTCAGGTAATAAAACCTCCATTTTCTTTTCTTTTAAGGCAAGGTAACCCTTGGTTGACCTCACAGATTGCAAGGACTTTGTCAGCTTACAATCCATTATTTTTTTATTTTTTACACCTACAGTACCTGGTCTTCCTAGGTGATCTCTCATCCAAGTACTAACCAGGCCCGACCCTGCTTAGCTTCCAAGATCAGACGGGATCAGGCTTCTTCAGGGTAGCAAGGCTGTAGACTCCATTTTCGCATTTGTGAAACAGAAATAGTAACTGCTACCTTCCAGCGATTCCTTATTCATTCAGTTACCTGTCAACTATTTGAATCCCTAGTGGATGCTCGTGTTACTCTGGACATTTGGGATACTGTAAGAAACAACACACACAGTATCTCTGAACTAAGATAACTTAAAATGCTGTGGGAGAGATTGATAATGAATAAGAAAACAATTTAAATTTGGCTATTGTAACTGCTGTGACGAAAATGAAAAAAAAGATGATAGGACAGTGAAGGACAACTTTAGATGAGGGGTCAGGGCAGACAGTTCTGCCTGGTGAGTCACTGGGCTTGAGATCTGAACAAGGAAAAAGAGTCAGTCTTGTGAAGATCTGTCCATCCCAGGAATATGAATTAGCAGCTATCAAAGTCCTGTGGTAGAAGGAGTCTGATACCTTAGATATAGGTTGTTGAAAACTCATTAAGTGTATTACATAGGCAGGGTGGCTGTAGCAAAGAGCTGGAGGGATGCGATGAGCTGGATTGACAGATAGGCTGGGCAGACATGCTGGATCCTACAGAACAAATTAATCTTGGTCTCAATCTTTAGAGCAATAGAAAGTTATTAGGGTTTTTGAAAATCATTAAAATTTTTTAATTGTGGTAATATATCTATATAATATAAAATTTACCATCTTAACCATTGTAAATATATAGGTCAGTGTCATTAAGTATATTCTCACAGTTGTGCCACTATCATCATTCATCTTCTGAATTTCTTTCATGTTGCATAACTAAACCTCTGTACTCCTTAAACAATAACTCCTCATTTTTCTCCACCCCAGCTGCAACCCACCCCCAGCCTCTGGAAGCCACCAACCTGCATTTCTGTCTCTATGAATTTGATAAGGATTTTTACAGAGCTAGTCAATACGTATTTGTTCTGTGCAATGGGGATTCGACCTTGAACAAAACAACTAGAATCCCTGCCCAGGAATTATACTGTAGTGGAGGAGACAGACGCCAAACATGGTAACAAATAAATAAAGTGTTTCAGGTACTGATAAAGAATGCTATGAGAAAACCAGGAAAACATAGTATAAAGTGAGTGGAAGTGAGTGCTTCTGTCAGAGTGACCAAGAAATGACAATTGAGTTGAGACATTTCATGTCGAAAAGTTGGCAAACCATGGTTAAGATCTAGGAGAAGAAGTATTTTAAAGATGGAAAACTACCAGAGCAAATTTTCTGAGGTGGGTGGGAACTAGGGCCATGTTTGAGGGCAGAAATATCATGGGAACATAGGTGACAAGGGAAAAGCAACATTATGCTTGTGTTTTAAAATGATTGCTGTGTGCAGCTTGGCAAATGCAATGGAGAGGAAAAAATATAGGTTGTTGAAAACTCATTAAGTGGGCAATTGGTCAGGCTCTAAATGATGGTGGTTAGGAGCAGAGTGAGATAGAAGCATACAGATTCAGGAAATATTTAGAAGGTATAATACTGAAATGAACTGGGTATGAGCGTGGTGAATAGGGTGAGGGAGATACTAGACTGAGAAGTTAGGTTGTTGCAGTCTTTCAAGTGTGACTTTGTAGAGCTTTAACTAAGTAGGAGGTAAGGGACCTAGAGAGAAAGGCACCAATTCAAGAGTCCCCCATCGGTCTCTTTTTCTTTTTAACCATTCTTCATGGGATGTGTTGGAGTCACACTCATACGATCATTCCCTGGACATTTGTAAATGTCTGTCTGAAAAGCCAAAAAGCCAGAACAGGGCAAACTCTGGTCAAAACACAATCTCCCTTGTTCTCAGCGTTATCCTTCTACTGAACACTTCTGAGATGGCATCATCCTATTTAGGTAACCATAACAACAGTTGACTCCTTTTGAGATAGCAATTGATTGAAACTTCTAAGTCAGAGATTGCATACATAAATGCCTGCAAGAGCCAGGCAGGTAAATGTGAGAAGCTGTGGGGTATATTAGGAAGGGGTGGGAATAGTGGTAAACTGTAGGGTGCTGGACCAATCAAATTTTATTGAACTTCATATTTTTAAGAAGCCTTATGCACTTAAGATTGTGGTCTGCAGATCGTATTTAGCCTGTGAATCACCAGTTTGCTGCCCCCAGAGATCTTTTTATATATACTTAGCATTCAGCGTTTGGCAAGTGAAATCTTTCCCATCAGTGGTCCTAAAGCTGATTTCCCCCAGAAATTTTAACTTAAATGTGTTAATTTGCATGCTATTGGCTTTTGACCAATTATTAAATTGATTTTGCATCTTATCTCTATCTGGTTGCATCCTAACCTTACCTAGCAACTTGTAAGCCCTCTCTGCAAAATGGAGAAGCAGGGATTCTGGGTCTTATTCCAAGTTTTGAAGCGATAAACACACAGAACAGGGCATTACGATGTGCCTTAGTGACCTGGAATCATTTAAAGATGGAATCCTTTTGAAAACGAATGAGTCTAGCGAGCTGACCATTTCCTGATGATTCCTCACAAATTCTGGCCACCCCAGATTTATCAGGATTTGAGAGGCCTTTGTATGTAGAGGAATATGAATTGGAGACTTTTCTCCTTGCTCAAGCAAATCTCTTTCCCGGAGCTTTTGTCCTTTGAGAGAAGAAGGTGTCACTTTACAAATCACTTAGCAAATATTGTGTCATGAGGAAGTAAATACAGGGCACCTAGAAACAGGATATTTCTGTGAAGAAGATGTCTGAACATGAGGGTGCCACTCCCTAGAAGTCAGCAAAACTCAAGGACTGGAGCGAGTGTCTCTGAAGAGGCAAGAGGCTTCCAAGTAAATGATGCTTTTTTTTTCATTTGCTTTTTGTGTTGATTGCTGCCCCAGGTTGTTATCTTTAACTTTGGACTCATATCATGTAGCCTTGGAATAACTACTTGATTTGCTTTCACTTTCTTTAGTAAGTTATCACTGTTGGTCTTAGAAGTTTTCAAGTGCACTGGGCTATGCTACATTGGAAAATCTACATTTCAATCAAAGTGTCCTTTCAGATGCACTTAATCTGAGTGTTATCTGGTGCAAATTCTTTGAAGGGGAGTTTGTCAATATCTACCAGCATTTGAAATTTTCACAGTCTCAGAGCCAGTGTTCCACCTTTGGGAAGCTAGTCTATGGAAATACTCACATAATGACATAAGCGTAGATGTAGATCTATTTGTTATAGCAAAAATTGGAGGCAATTTACATGTGTATCAACACAGGATTAAATGAATGGTCCTACAGACATACTATGGACATTAGAGCTCTTATAAGGAGGCAGAGCTGTATGTTTTGATGTGCAGGAAAAAGGTAATCCATGGTGTACTGTGGAATAGAGACAGGATGTCCTAAAACTATGAACACAAGAAGAGTCCTTAAAAAAACAATCTATCTATATTCACATGCAAACAGGCATAGAAAGTTCTGGAAGAGGAGATGCCAAATATTTAACACTGGTTATTTTGGGAGATTGGAAGTGGAATGTTAGTAAAGCAGCAGAGGTGGGGAGGAATAAGTAGGATATTAAAACATTTTACTTTATGTATTTTATATTGTTTGATTTTTAAAAGATGAGCATGTATTACATTAAAATAAAAAAATCAAACCCAAGAATTAAAAAAAAGAATTACCAAAATTTTGAATGCATAATACCAAAATATTGGTTTAAGTGATTTTTTTCCTTACCGTTGCATTGATTGGCTTCATAAAACAACTCGATTGATGAATTTAGCCATTTGCTTTAGAATTAGTCACTTTTGGAGTTGGATGAAAGCCAAACAGTAATAATCGTCAACAAAAAGTCATGTAAAGTTGTAAAGTATGTTCAATATCCTAAGAATAAATGATGAATGAGTATCTTAAAACAGAAAAAGCTTTCTAATTTAGGCATAATTAAATTTGAGATTTCCCAAAATAATAATATTTGCAAAAACAGTACTGAGCTTCTATAGCTGTGCTGCCCAATATGGTAACCACTTATGATCATTAACCACTTGAATGTGGCTAGTCTGTATTGGGATCTATTTTAAGTGTAAAATATATACTGGATTTTGAAGATTTCATATGAATAAAACAACATAATCTATCTTATTAACATTTAAAAATGTTGATTACATGTTGGAGTGATAATATTTTGAATATGTTGGGTTAAATAAAGTATAATACTAAAATTAATTGTATCTTTTTAAAAAACTTTAAAAAATTTGGTTAGTAGAACGTTTCAAATTACATATTGGATAAGGCCATTCTACGGTCCCAGAAATGGTGCAGACACAATTTTTCTTAAGGTATGGAATACTCTACTTGAATCCACTGCTCCAATTTTGTATATTCCTTGAAATTGAAATAACAGGTGAATTGATCACATCGACTCAGTGCGTGGGACATTTAGTAAAGTAAAAACATAAAGAAATCTAAGAAAGATTTTATTTCATTTTAATTTGTTCTATTTTTCTTTTTTGTGCATTTGGGTGCAGATTTTTATCTTAAACCCGGGGTCACAAACTAGAGACTCTCAGATGTATTCAGTGTACAAGATATTTTGAATATTGCACAAAAACATTTCTATTTTAGGATCCTCACAACAAATAAGAAGATCTGACTACTCAGCCCACATTCTCAAAAGAGCTGTCCCCATTAGATAAGAACAAGCTTTCAGTTTCACCACAGTCCTCATTACTCCTTGGTATCCTGTACACAGTTATTGGGCATTATTTTACTATCTCCATTAAAGGAGTTCAACTAGATGTTTCGAATCTTCTCTTGTCCTTGAGTCCCAATCTTCATTATACTATGTGCCTACCATAATTGGATCCTTTCTATTTTGACTTGTTGATTTAATTTCAGAAAGAAGAGTTTATTATGGAACTATCCTGACAGGAAATACATTATAAAATGTCAACTCTACTTATTTAAATAACAGGTTGGTGGATAGGTTGATGTGCTCTGAAATTTATTGTTCTTTCCTAGAGATTATTACATGTTCGGATATTAAGCTCTTTTTCAGAATACATCTTTAGTGGAAAACTAAGTATTCCCAAATTTCTCAGCTCATAAAAACATACCAAAGATAACCTAAAATTAACTCATTCTTTAATGCAATGGCAATGAGGCACTCATCAAATGCAGAAGCCACTCTTAACATGGCTCAATCTATAGAACTAAATAAAAAATCTGAACCAAAAAATGACATGTAGTTGCAAGTTTTAAAATGCATACAGTGTCGCAAAATTATAAGGTCTTGATGAATAAGTCAGTATGTAATTGATCTACTTCAGTTAGCAAAAAAGAATAATTTCATTCATTTATTTATTCACTTATTCATTTGACAAATATCTATTAAATGCCTACTATGGCCAGACACCATTCTTAGTCCTGGGAATACAGCAGGGACCTAATAGATGAAAGTCCCCAATTTTATTAAGCTTGTGTTAGAAATGGGAGGGAGGAGGCAGAAAGTAAACATATAAGTAAATAATAAAAATAAACAAGTAGAATATGATGTTTCATAATTTTTACCTGCAGAGTGAGAGATGTTGCTAATTTATACAATGATAGTCTGGAAAGAATTCTCTGAAACAGTGATATTACGTCAGTCCTAAAGGAAGTGAGTAAATGAGATATGTGGATATCTAAGGAAGATGGATTTTGGACAGGGAGAATGGTAAGGGTAAGGACCTTAAGGCAGGGAAGTCTTGATGTGGTTTAAAAACAGAAGGGCTTGTGTGGCTGGAGCAGAGAAAATAAGGATAAGAGTGGTAGGATATGAGGCCAGGTAGATAAAGTAGGACTTTATCATGTGGGGCCTGGAGGACAGCATATGAAATTGGCTTTTACTCTGTGTGAGATGGAAAGCTACTAAAGGATTTTGAAAAACAGTGATGGTACCTGATTTCAATTTTAGCACATGGGTAGCTCAGTCATATAAAAGATACTTATTGATATTTTCTTACATAATCTAAATAATCTTTGTGTTAGTTTTCTTTTGTTGCTGTAAAGAATGCCTACAAACTTGGTTTATGACCTTCGGCCACCTACATTCCTTGGCTAGTCACTTCTTTCATGTTAAAAGCCAAAATATTTGTATCTTTCTGATCATTCTTTATTTTTCCTTCTGACTGTCTTCTTCTGCTTCCCTCTTCTACTTTTAAAGACCTCTGCAATTACACTGGATTCATCCAGATAATTCAGGATAATCTCCCTATCTCAAGATCCCTAACTTAATTACACTTGCAAGGTTCTTTTTGCCATATAATGTAACATATTTAGAGGTTCTGGAGATTAGAAAGTGGACATTTTTGGAGTGGAGCCATTATTTTATACAACCCCCATGCATCATACTTTGCTAAATGACCACAACTCCCTACCCCAACATATACCTATATCCCTAATAGAATGCAAATTTCAACTATGGAGAAAAAATCCTAAGACTTCGAAATGCTGTTCCAGAGAGGAATCGATAAACAGAAATTAAAATTTTTCGTTTACAAATTACGTGGTTCAGAAATTTTCAGATCATTTCCTAAACAGAAAGGTTGTATTACGTCCTAGAGCACACATTTGTTGATTCAGAAAAGAGGATGATGAAAATATTTATAACTAGAGAGAGGTTAGCAACCATCTTTAGAAAGAGATTCTTTGAAATAACTCAGTGTCAAGAAAGATCCTTTGACTGAGGGGAAGAAAAAAGAAAATGGCATTAATTCTCTAGCATTTCAGTGCTAGGGGATGTCATCCAGCAAAAAGGTATAGGTGTTGGCAAACGGAAGTTGGGTCTATGTGCACTGAAATAGTAAAATCTGAAGGGGTATGGGTAGGGTACTGACGGTATCTGCTTCATTCCTCTTCCTGGATACATCACACTTCCTATTAAGCTGGGAGTCTGGGGTGGCAGAGAACAAACAGGCACGAAGCCCTTACTTATCATTGTATAAAAGCATACACACACACAGATACATACACATATATACACACACATTCTTACAGTGAATGGCCATTGTCATATTATGTTTTCTTCATTGCAAAAAAAATGATTGTATAAAAATACCAGGCCTACCTTAGCACTCAGTAATGGCTTTACCAACTAACTTCGGAACAAAGTTTTCACTTGAGAATAGAGAGGAACAGGACCTGAATTCAGAGCACTGCTTTAATCTTTGCTTTTTTCCAAAGAAGTTTTGAGAGTCTAGATTTAGTCCACCCTAGCTGAAATCTTCACCATAAAGGCCCAGATGAAATTCAAGGGGGGAACAGAGAACAAATAAAAGAGAGGGAAAGAAGGGGGAAAAAAAAAAAGAATCAAAGTAGGCCAACCTAGTAGGGGTATAATGACTTTTGTCTCCGAATGCACTGTGATTTAAGGCATTGAATAATTTCCTTACACTGCAAGGTTAGACAGAAGTTGCATGGAATAATGTCATTTAGGAAACTATTTTTACCTCCATTTTATGAATTGTGTCTACTAAAACTTAGAATAAATTGAAGTAAAAAGAAATCCTACATGAGAGTGAATGGCAAATCTTTATTAAGATAATGGCCAATAATCTAAATCTCGCATCTCTTAAATACAGTGATCTGCTCCCCAACCTAGTTCAGCCAAAGAGGCTTCTCATCAAGCAACAGCTGACTTCTAGCTTCAGAGAAGAGGAATTGCTTGCTTAAATGGTCATGTGGCCAGTAAGAGGCAGAGCTAAGATTTAAGTCAAGGTCTGCTTGATTCAAAAGTCCATTCCTGATGTGGTCCCTTTCTTTCCTCCCCAGAGCTATTGCTAATAGTTTAGTAAGAACCTTCTCAAAATTTGAAATTCTGAGGACTTTTGCTTTTCTCAATTTTTACCCCAAAGGACTTCACTCTGAATCATGAACTCATCTCTATCATTTAAGAATATGCAATTTGGATTTGGCAAGTCTGAGGTTCAAATCCTGGCTCTGCCATTGATTAGCTGTATAATTTAAGTTCATTTGGCCTTTCCGTACCTTATTTTTCTTATGCGCAACATGGAAGTGTTAATAATAATACTCCTTGCTGCAGAGCTGTTGTGAGGATTTAATAAAAATTTCATGTGAAAGTGTCTATAAGTGGTTATTTATGTTATTTGTTATTTATTCAATAAATATGTAATAGATGCTGATATTTAGTGTTCAAAATAACACGTTCCTTGCAGTTAGAGTTTGTGGTTCCCTGGGGAGTCACACAAATGAAAGGCAATTATATAATACGATGTAAAATGTCATGATGGGGTGACATGGAAACACTGAGATGGAGTATCTAACACAGCCTGGGTATGATGGGGTGACATGGAAACACTGAGATGGAGTATCTAACACAGCCTGGGTATGTTGGGGCAAGTGATATCTAAGAGGAAACTGAAAGACGGATAGAATTTTGGTATCCAAAAAGTATTTTAGAAACAATTTATATAATTGTCCAGAGACAGACTAGGAATGTGGAAAAAAGGTTAGGATAATTGAAACAGAGAATAGGAAGAGGGGAGAATGTAGAGATGAGACCAGAGAAGTGAGCAGGGCCAGAGTCCTTTCGAAACTTCAGTGTTAACCAAAGATAGCTGCCTGATTCTCATTGCTGTGAATAGCCACTGCTTCTTTATATATATTCTTTATGTTTTGTTGTACTTTGAAAAAAATAGTTATATTGTATCATCTTAGTTTATAGTCTCCTAGAAGTAGAATCCAAGAGAAGGGGTTCAAGTACAAGCAATTTATTTGGGAGCCGATCCCAAGAAACACCTGTAGGGGTATGAGAAAATGAGACAATGAAGGGATGGCAGCCAATAAAGAGTGTATTACCAGGCATGTGAGCACTGAGGGCAACTGGAGCTAATTCCACCAGGGCCTCAGGTACCAATGTAGACACACACCCCAAATTCTTGAGTTCCCCACACTGAAAGGTGGGTGAAGAGGTTGAGGTGTTTAACCACCAGGTCTCTTTTGGTCATCAGTTGAGGGCTGCTTCCTGTGATATGAACGCTCTGGCACTCTGGCTTACTCTGTGTGCAGGCCAAGCTGCCACCTAGGCAGAGGTGAATGTGCTCTCAGGAAGTAGCTTTCTGCCTATAGAGGTGAGTATAGATGAAACAAGGAATGGACACTAAGCATTGGTTATATATTTCTAAACAAGTTAGAGAGAGAGAGAGAGAGAGAGAGAGAGGCAGAGACAGATATCATACGCTCTGTCACATCTCTTATTACATTGTATTACCATTCACTGTGCAGATATTTGTCTCACAGCTAGAATGTGAATTTCTTGAGGTCAAGTGCCTGGTCTTATTGATCTTTGTGTACCCAGTGCCTATTACAGTAGGCGCTCAATAAAAGTTCAGTGAGTGAATGAATGCTTTGCTAAGTGGATTAGACCTTCTTTAGAAATTGAAAAACCACTGAAAGTTTTAAATAAATAAAGAAGGAATATAAACAGTTTTGAGTTTAATAAAGAGCATTTTGCCTAACAGATTGGCAAAGTTAATAAAGTTTGATAATGCTTAGTGTTGTAAGGATGAGAGGAAATACATTGTCAGACAGTGTTAAGGGAGACACTGATGATCAAACTGATGACCCAAAAGCTGTGCACAATTAGTTAAATGGTTGGATCTATTTGTACGTGGAGACATAGAGCATTCCACCTTAATTTTTAAAATCCATCTTTTAGATTATAGTTGTTCTCATACTATTAAAATATCCTCATAGGAAAATAAATAAACTCCTATGACATAATACAAAGATTAGTGGACAGATTGCTACCTCCAAAGTTATCACTAAATAGTTGTAGCTCCTTTTGCAGGGTATGGGTTTACAGTTTTCCCATAAGCAAAATGGGATAATGGTATCATGTTCCCTAATAATTTCATCAGGTTATTGGGAAGATCAAGTGATATAAAATACCTTACAAAGCACATTAAGATGATTTGAAAAACAGCAAGAGGTTGCTGTGGCTGAGGGGAGTGAGCAAGGGGTACATGAGCACAGAAGCAGGCTTTATAAAACCTTATGAGGAATGGCTAGGATTTTAGATGTATTCTGAGTACATTGAGGCATTATTTACTTATAGCTGCAACAATACTGTATAATAAACCACCTCAAAACTCAGCGACACACAACAATAAGCATTTGTTTCTTGCACATGTATTTGTGGGTTAGCCAGTCACAGGTCCATGCCTGGGGTGGACATATACATACTGCTTATTGTGAAGAAACTGCAAAGTCATATGGCAAATGACATGATTATAGGAAAGGCTAAAGAATTGGGGATAGTCTACCTCCCATATCTAAGAAATTTTGGGGAGTTTTGCAGAAAAGAGATATTTGCTCAGTTTACCTCCCATATCTAAGAAATTTTGGGGAGTTTTGCAGAAAGGAGATATTTGCTTATACTTTAAAGGGACCACTTCAGGTGCTATGAGGAAAACAGACTATAGTGGGGAAAAACATTTCTGTTAGGAGGCTATTGAATATTCTTGCCAAACTTTGATATTGTCAGATTTTAAATTTGCTTCTAACTTCAGTTAGGTGCAAAATGCTATCTCATGCATCTATTTATTAGATTTTTAACATAAGTCTAAACAGCAAAATGACTGCAAAGAGTGTTTAATAGTTATGCTTATTGGCTTATTTATTTTTTAGTTTAGGTTTTTTTTTTTTTTTTTTTAATGAGGTAGTATATCATAGCTGTTCTAAGCACAAGTTCTGGGGTCTGACAAACTTAGGTTTGAACCACAGCTCCTCTACTTAGTAGCAATGTGACCTTGGGTAAATTAGTTGACTTTTCTACACTTTGGTTTTCTTTTCTATACAAAGAGATTAATAATAATATTACTACCTGCCTCAGGGTTTGGTAAGAACATCCTATGAGATAATATATTCAACGTGCCATCTTAGTGCTTGGCCTATAATAAGCAATTAACACATAGTGGATGTTACTATAATAAGTATATTTATACTTCAATATTCTTTACTGTTGTAGTCAAACTACACATAATATAAACTATAAGAAAGATAGGTACATAATCATAACTGTATCATTGACCAGTTGTAGATAGCTTTAGAAACAGTTCAATTATGAAATAATTTCATGCCATGGAAATAAATCCGCAGATAAAGGCAAGACTAAATATGTTGATATCTGTCTCTATGACATTACAATATAAAAGGGCATATACTGTTCTATTTGAGGTTTAGCATATCATTATCCTTTGTTGAACTTACCTCCTTGCAGGATTTGGTTTGTTCAGTTTGCAAAAGACTGAGCTTATGAGAGGTGACTGGGCAGGCAGTCAAAAAAATAAAAAATAAAAAAGCCAAACCAAGCTAGTGTTCTGGAGAAACAATAGCAGAGTTCAAAGTGAACTGATTATATAGATGAATCGAAATCTCATGGAAATGAGTCTAGATATACTCTGGTTATATAATCTTTAAATTGCTACCTGTCAATGAGCAACATAAATGGGTTGCACAGGCAGGACGGAAAAGGAACTCGTGTTACCCTTTGTGCATGTACTTTTTGTTCCTCGATGGGAGTGATCAACCAGAGGCAGACTTCAACCATCTTCCTGTCTTTTATCATTGTAAAGTATAAAGAATAAGCATTTGCATTTTTAAAATTTGGTAAGTATTTTTTGAAAAGCTTGATATTGTATAAGGTGCTAGGGAGCAAAAATGACACAGTTGCTGCCTGCCCGTGGGGCTCCCAGGGCAAAGGGAACTACAGCCTGTTAGGGCCAGCCTGAGCCTGGCCCTGTGATAATTAGGTGAGAAAGTCCTTGAGAACAGAATGTGCCTAACTACAGTTTGAAAATCCCATATATCTGCAAATCAATCAGGCTATAGTATTAAATTAACTTATCAGAAGCTTCACGGTTTGATGAAAAAAAAGATTTTAAAGTTAGAAAGACTTGGCTGTGGTTCTCAGCTTTGTCACTTACTAGCTGTATTACTTGGGCTTCCAACTTCTGAGCCTATTTCTTCATCGGTAGCATGAGGATGATAATAGCATTTGCTTTATGAATCAAAGAGATAAAGCGTCCATTCTATGTTAAGTGCTCAGTAGAGGAGAGCTGTCAAGTATGAATGTATTACTGACTTTTTATGGCAGTGGGAAGATAGATTTAGGTGTTACTGCCAGACATAGTGTTTGTCAGTGGGAGGGCCCTGGGGCAAACTGTCAGGGGATAAGTCCAGGTTCTGTCTCTTCTTGCAGCGTGACTTTCCTAGAGGTATTATATAATCTAAACTTCAGGTGCCTCACCTGTGAAATGGGAGTAATAATAGTATCTCTCTCACAGTTTTTTTTCTTTTTAAATGTTTAAATGAGGTAAAGAACTGAGAGCAATGCCTGACACATCGAAAGTGCCTTAAAAATGTTAGTTCTTGTTAGTATAGGTTGACAGTGTGGCATGATGACCCTTACTTCTGAGAGTCAGTGATTCTATTACTGGGAAGGCAGGTGCATCAGTAATGTGGTTAAAAGCATGGACTTTTGTGTGAAAGCCTGGCTTCATGTTTTGCCTCTGTTCATCTTTCTAAGCCTCTGTTACTTAATTTTTAAAATGGGCATACTAATAATATCAATCGTACTGGTTTTTTTTTCAGAGTTAAATGATGTAATTCCTATTAAATACTCACAGTTGATACATAGTGCTCAATACGTGTAAGCTATTAGTATTGCCATTATCATTATAGACAAAGGGTTCGTGGTTTGACACAGAACATCCAAATTCAAGTGGAAAACTCCTTCCAGTGGATTTTGCTACTCAGTAAAATCTTTGTTTTCTGTTAGTTTACCAATGAGAAAGCTTTGAAAACAAGCATTTTCTAACCTATCTGCCTCATGCCAGACATGGAAAAGAAATTAGTGACAGAACATTCAAGACTTTCATGTGAGGGCAAAAATATCCAAGTTAGAGATTTGAAGGGTCATGGCCAAAGTCTCAGAGAAATTTCATAATAGAGTTGGCATTGAACCCAGTTCTCTTGATGTTCAACCTCATATGATCCCTGAAGGGAGCAGTTCAAAAACCAGTGTGAAATCACAAAAGAAGCCTAGAACAGGAGAGGTGAGGTGACTTACTGGGAAAGGGACAAGAGGGACTCTTATGTTCTCTTTGCGTTATTGATATGTGCCAGATAGTTTAGGCTTATGATTAAGGGCATGAGCATGAAGTCGGATGGAATCAGAGCTGTTGTATTTCTCTGCAAAAACTTGGCTGACCTACTTAACCTCTTCAGCCTCAATTTCTGCACCTGTAAAATGCATCTAATAATAGTCCCCATTTGCAATAAAAAGGATGGAATGACATGTTTGTTAAGTACTTAGGATAATCCCTGATGAATTAGAGTTGGGAAAGAAACTCAATGAACTTTATTAGGAAGAATAACATGCAAAGAAAGGAAGGGTGAAAGGAATATAACGTGTGAATTCTCTGTTCACAGAAGTTTTTAATAAATCAGGTCATCTTGCCTCTTCATTTTAAATACAAGATTTTTATCTCTCTTTTAAAAAAATTCTGATTCATATTGGGGATTATAGAGCTAAAATATTCTGTCTACATCCTTATGAAGCTAGTCATTCATCCGTTTTTCTGAACTTCTTTGTTTAATTTAGTTATTCACCACTGGAGTACCCAAGCTGGACTTCAAGATGGTGACTCTCCACTCCTTGATAATCTATGCCAAGGACAACCAAAGGGCAACAGCATCAAAGACCATTTTAATCCAGATTGCAGATGTCAATGAACCGCCCACCTTCAGTGAATCCCTTGCTCAGAGAGACCAAGGTACATAGCTCTTCTTTTGGGAAAAGAAGGATCCAGTGGATACAAATGTGTCGACTCTGTGTTCTATACCCTATGTGCTCTCATTGTGTCATGGCTATCTGAGTGATAAGGAGAATAATGATAACAGCAGTAATGATTGAGGCCTGGCACTACTGAGCACTAACTATGTACATAGCAGGCACTGTCCTAAGAGCGTCAGATAGATTTGTTTACGAAATGCTCATAGCTCTGGAGGGAGATGCTGTTTGTACTCATATTGTATAGATAAGTTAACAGACAGGTGAAGTAACTTGCTCACTATTAAAAAATTTATTTATCTGTTTGATTATTGTGTACTGAAACTATTTTTTTATTTGTGTAATTATTTAATTAACAATATATTTATGATATCAACTTAGAAGCTTTGTGAGGGCAAAGATCATATCTCTTTTGCATGCTTTCTTGCTCTCTTTGATTTTTACCACATATGAATATTTAACTCTTGCCTACGTTTTTCTCATTTCTGTCTCTTTCTATATAGTTAAATATTTTTTGCCTCAAACATCAGGACATTGCAGATATAGTTAATATCTGCATGTGGATGAGTTATGTGCTCTATTAAAAGCATAAACATTCGAGTTTTAGATGTTGGAGTGGCCACTAACTAGAAAGAGTTACTCATCCTATCTGAGCCTCAGTCTCCTCATTGGTTAAACTGAGATTTTTTTTCTTTTTCAAATAGAGTTGACATTCGATATTATTTTGTATTAGTTTCAGGTGTACAGCGCAATGGTTAGATATTCATATAATTTATGAGGTCACCCCCTTCCCCCCAATTAGTCTAGTACCCACCTGGCGCTATACATAATTATTACAATATTATTGACTATATTTCCTATGCTATACTTCACATCCCTGTGACTATTTTGTAACTAGCAATTTGTGCTACTTAATCCCTTTCACCTTTTTTCATCCAGCCCTCCAACCCCCCTTCCAATTGGCAATCACCATAAACTGAGATATTAATCTCTTCTTGATGAAGCTCACCTGAGGTAATGTGTTAATGTGCCAACCATAGTGCTGGGCATGCAGTAGGTGCTGAAAAATGTTAGTCTTCTTCCATTCCCTTCTCTAAGCAAATGATAAATTCCTCAAGAGCAGAGACAAGGTCAAATTATGTGCCTTTGACTTTTAAAACAGTGAGCCTGTTACCAAGTTGCTTAATACTCCATGAACATTTTCTTATGGGATGGCCAGTCCAGCCTCTTGGCTCTAGTCCAAATAGGCCTATGGACTCCTTTGCTATCCACAAATCTTGTCCCCTTGGCAAAACAGTACAACAGCTTCTCCAGGATGGGTCTTCCCCTCAGGCACTGAGGGTTTCCCCACTGCCCCAGTGTTCCTGATCCTGGAAGAGTGGTTTGACCAGAAGATTTGTACGTTTGTGGTCCCCACTGTTTTAAAAATGGATAGAAAGAGGGTAAACTTGAGGAAAAGACAGACACTAAGAAAAGCATCAGACAATATTAATGTATTACTTGTGTGACCTTGAGTCAGTTACTCAATCTTTCTAAACCTCAGTAAAATGGAGATAATAATGTTACCAATGATGTCAAGTGTTTAGCAATTGAAAAATGTTCAATATTGTTAATTGTTTAAATTTATAAATCTCTTTCCTCTGTACCTGACATATGATAAGACACTTGATAAATTTTGTCTATTATTATTATTATGGCTATGATTGCTATGATTAATGGGAATCACCCTATAGAAACATCTGTGCTGAACAAGCACACTGCCTTAAGTTTTATCTAAAATCCAGGAGTGGCTGAGGGGTTTGGGAGCTTATAATATCTATTTTATGTTTTCTGGCAGTTACAGAGATTTATATCCTAGAAGACACTGCCCTGGGCATAGTCATTTACAGGGCAGTGGCCAAGGATCCAGAAGATGCTGTTTTGGAGGTAATTTATGGTTTGGGGCAGAGGATTTCAGTGTCTGGTAGTTTTATGCATGGCTTCATTCACATGTAAAGCCACAGAGATAATCAAGTCCATTATACCACAATTCATGTTCTAAACATATATTTTTTTTTTTGCCTCAAATATCAGGACATTTCAGGTGAAAATGGTTGAGGGCTGGGTTGTCTGGGTAATTGCTTCCCTTCTAGTGTATTATCTACTCTGTGCAGGCAGGCCTAGCAAATCCTTAGGTAACTTGACAGAAGATGCCAAGCCAATTCATCTTGTTCTTGGGTTCTTGGCTATACACACACTGTCGAGAAACAATATAGCTTTCTGGTAGAGTTAATTTGTATCCCAAAATTCTAGGTCTCATCCTCAGGCTTTTTAATACCCCAGGAATGCCCCTGTTTTCAGAATAGGTATCTTCCAGTTAAAGGAGAAACTATAAAGTTGATGCCAAGAAGCTTGGATTTAAATCCTAAATTTACTGCTGTAAGTCATTTAATATTTCTGCCTTTGTTCAACTGTAAAAGTGGAAAGAGGACATCTGCTTTGTCTTCTCTCCTATTGCTTTTTCTCATATTATAATAAATTTGAAAGTAGTTTTTAAGCTGTAAAATATCTTACAAATGACAAAATTTGTATCTGTCTTAATTTTTGTCATATGGAATGGTGTGACATTATTAAGCTATAACATTTTTAGCTAATGAAATAATGATAGACAAGAATATCATGTTTTTAATTTTTAATGTTGTATCACTTTCTCAAATTGGCTAAAAATTAGAGAATTCTACATATCAATGCTCTACTCTTAACATTTACAATTTACTGGTAATTCTACTGGGTCCTTATTCAAGGCAACTTGAATTTTACAAAGTTTTTTTTAACCAAATAGATGGCTACTAATATTTGAGACATTGTCTACATGGTTTTTTAAAAGCATTGAATACACTCAAGTAATTACATACGAAAAAAACACTGCTGTTCTCAAGCTTCCTTCCACTCCACCCCTCCGCACCCCCCTCCCCTGCTTTGTCTCATCTTCTCACCGATAGAACAATACCACATCCAAGATGGGACTGGAAAGGTCACAGCTTCCTTCACAACATACAATTAAGTCACCTAATCACGCATATTCTCCAAATCAACATGTTCAAGATTATAGTATTGAATCCAGCATTGAGCAATTTTAGCCATAAGAGAATTAAGTATAATATTGCAGTTGCTTCCTTGGTGTCCATGGCTGCTCACTCACCATGTTGACATTTTGGGGTGGAAAGCACATTACAGTCTAATAGGGTTTAGTTATGCCTCTAACATGCAATTACAATGACTTATTGGCCAATTAATGCAAGTAACTCATTTTAAATAAAGGACTACCAAATTCTTGTTCATACAGATTAAATGCTTCTGGCCCTGGCTCTATACTTTTCTCAGAAGAGAACTGGTTCCTGGCCCATATCTAGAAGATTAATGCAATGGTTTTTTGCGAATTTCACCAAACATGGAATGACATTTCAGTGTTGACAGAGGCTGTGGAAACTTACATTCAGATGCACTCCTACGCACATCCTTCTGACACAGTAGATCAGACCAGATGTGTTTATTCAAGTACTCATGACTAGGCAACAACTTTCATTTGTTTGAGTCTTCTTATTGATTCAGAGAAAACTCGTTCTAATCTAGGGAAGAGCTGACCACTGTTTTGGAGCTTGATGTATGATGAAAATAATAATGAGATTAATAACTGTTAAGTGTTTATCATAAATCCCCATTTATAATTGAATCTCCACTTAATTCCTGGAGTAGGTGCTATTTTCTACTATGATATTAACAAACAAATCAAGAAACTAGACTATTATGTCTTTAATTCGTAGACAGGGAACATTAGGCTAATAGAGATAAAGCAATTTGCCTAAAGAATAAGTACTGGAGTTTTGATTCAAATGCATGTTCGTTTTGCTCTAAAGCTTATATGTTTCCTACCATACCAATGATTCCCCAAGTGCTTTCAGAAAACATAAACTCTACCAGGTGCTCTATGAGAAAAATAAAAGATCCTGTGATTAAATTTTGATGTGATTTTGGGAAATGATGTCTACCATATCGTCTCTAAATTCAAAATATATAGCATATTAAATGCCCTGAGGAGTTCTCTAATAGACAGATATTTATTTAATCGTATTTGTTTTATTTATTTTTCCATAGTACTTTTTAAATAAAAAGTAACACCTGTTAATATTTTATATAATGATGAAATAGCATCCCATAGAGTAGAAAGATTATACTAGATCCCAGTGGAAAATCGATCTAATGTGTCATATCTCTGGGATTGTTATAATGATGAAGATGAAATTCCAGGTGAAGACCTGGCACAGAATAATTCACATAAGGAGAGTGGATTTCATCCATATCTAGATCCACCTAAGTTCTAGGCCTAAGGCTTTTCATGATGCACTGCCATTGCTACTGCACATGTTTTAAGTTCTCTGACACTGCAGTCCAGGAAGTATTCTGAGATAAAGAAAAAGTGAGACCTCTCATCATGAACGAACTGAAAGTCAATTACTTTTCTTGGACACATCAAGGCAAACCAACACTCCAAAATCCGGAGAAACAGTTGAATCTAGAGTTACAGGAAGTTCTGCTTATGGGCAGCAGAAATTGCTAGAGCCATAAACCGGTATAAAGACTTTCATGTTAATTTCGATGACTTGCTGGAGGCTGAGTATAAACTAGTATGAGAGTGAGAAACTTATGGGTGCCATAGTTTTAGGGGTCCCTACACTTTCATAGGTTTTACCACCAAGAATTTCATTAGATTCTCACAGTGGAGGGCCAAGAAAGATTACCTTATGTCTCTGGAAGAGAGAGGAGAACAGAATGTGAAATAAACCCAGAGCCTTCTCCATAACAAAGGCCTACTCTTCAGGGGAAAAGAATTTTCCTGAGCTTTATCTCACCTAGGATACACACACACACACCCCCACACCCGCGCCCACACACACACACACACACACAGAGAGAGAGAGAGAGAGAGAGAGAGAGAGAGAGAGAGCGAGAGAGAGAGAGAGAGCGAGAGCGAGAGAGAGAGAGAGAGAGAGAGAGAGAGAGAGAGAGGGAGAGAGCATCCTAGGCAAATTATATTCAAGGTTCAGAAAACCGAAGACAAACAGAAAATCTTGACAGATGTCATAGGAAAAAAAATACCTGCCTAGAGAGGAGCAAGAATAAGAAATAGAGCAGACTTCTCAATAGAAGCCATGCAAGCAAGAAGAGGGTGGAATGAAATATTAAAAGTGTTGAAAGAAAAAAAAAAAGTCAACCAAAGTCTATGTCCATTGAAATTATCTTTCAAAAGCAAAATAGAAAGAAAGAATTTCTCAGACAAGCAAAAATTGAAAAATTTATTACTAACGTACTGGACCTGCAAGAAATGTTAAAGGTAGTTCATCAGCAAGAAGGAAAATCATATAGGCCAGAAACTTGAATCTACATAAAGAAAAGAAGAGCATGAGAGAAGAAACAAATGAAGGTAAAATAATATTTTTTATTTTTAATTCATCTAAAAGATAACTTTATAGTAACAATGTGTTAGAAGAGTATAGCATATTGATAAGTGAAATGAATAATAGCAATATCATACGTGACAGAAGGGAGAAGTCAGAAATACTCTGTTATAAGATACCTATACTATCTATAAAGTGATGTAGTGTTATTTGAAACTATATTTAGATTAGTTAAAATGTATATTGGAAACTCTAAAGCAATAACTAAAAAACGTAAAAATAAATAAAATTAATATGCTAAGAGAGGAGATAAAATGCAATCATATAAATTGATCAATTAAAACAAAGAAGGAAAAAAACAAACAAATACAATGGATAGAAAACAGTTACAAACACGATAGACATTAAGTGGTCTAAATGCACCAATTCAAAAACAAAGATTCTCAGACTGTTTTTAAAAAAAAGTCCAAACTATATCTTGCCTGCAAAAAACCTACCTTAAATATAAAAACTCAAACAAGTTCAAAGCAAAGGGATAAAGAAAGATATAGCCTGTTAACACCAACCCAAGAAAAGTTGTTGTAGCTATATTAATTTCAAACAAACATGGAGAGTTGGCAACTAGGTAATGTCCAAAAAGAGCAAATCAGCAATGAGATGATTAAAAAATGGCTACTTAAAGATCCACATCCTTTCCCACACTGTAATAATGAGATCCCTGGACGACTGAGACTGACCCTACTTTTCCTCACAGAGGTCTTCCTGATGCTTCCCTGGGTCTCAGCTCTAGCCCAATGCTCTACGTCACACTCTATCCATAATAAAAACCCCACTCACTGCCGCCAGGGTGACCTTCTTAACCTTACTTGTTCAGTGGTGGTGAGGGAGTAGCATGTGGTTTTCTCTATTGTTTAGTACACTGGAAGTCAGTTTTGGGAGTCCAAATAAACTATCTCAATTCAATTTGGGAGTCCAAATAAACTATCTCAATTCAAGAATCCTACTTCTTGAGGCAGTGTAGATGACTCTGACTGTTACAGGCAAGAAGTAGCAGAGAGTTATCTTGCTCAACATGTATTGTCTTTTCC
The DNA here is from genome assembly GCF_000151845.1 of Pteropus vampyrus. Classification (NCBI taxonomy): domain Eukaryota; kingdom Metazoa; phylum Chordata; class Mammalia; order Chiroptera; family Pteropodidae; genus Pteropus; species Pteropus vampyrus. Next base: position 4,199,118 of record NW_011888822.1, on the reverse strand, counting down.
TTTCTTAATGGTGAAATAAATATATTCCTTAAAAGTTATCTTTCGGAGTAGTATGTTATTGTGTCTAGCAAAACAGTTAATTAGCACCCTGAGAAAATAAGCCCAGACTTTGAAGACAAATAGCGTAGTGGGAAGTGGAGAGGGATGAGAGTAGGGTTGAGGGTAGGAAGGATAAAATTGGAATGGAATGAGCATATTTTAATGAAATAAGGTTTAATATTTCCATTTTGAGGTAAAATATCTTATTCAAGTTACTCTAAAGTTAATGACAAATCTTAGCATATAGTTCTTAGATATATATTGTCATTTCATTAAAAAACTTTTATTTTCTTTTAAGAATTATATCACAGGTTAAGGAAATAATCAGCTAAATTAGCATTTTAATAACTTCTTGGAAAGGTTTTTAAAAATTCTAATAAAGAATAATTTTTAAAAGTTTTATGGTAGATCTTGAAAGATAAAAAGGTATACCATTTAATTATACACAGAAATCTATTTCTATGGTTTCACTGTTTTTGATATGGTTTCATCTTCTTTGATAAAATAAGTGTAATGACTCAAAGTAGGCCACAGATTATATATGGAAATAAACAATATTTTTAATTCAGTGAAGTATATTGTTTGAAGGCTGACAATGATCAGATTTAATAGTAAAGTGATATTTGGAAATTCTAAGAGGCTTAATTAGTGGTGGAATCATCAAATGACTCAACAATTATGCTGCAGTAGAGCTTATAATTATGGATCTGAAAATTTTAATTATATACTTCTGTTTTACAATTCAGCTGTAAAATAAACATTAAACAAGAGAAAAGATGAACATTAAGTTAAAATATGTGAATTTTGCTTTATAATTTGGGGTGTCATTTCTGGTTTTAATGGATTATTTTTAAGTATAATCATTTTAGGGAAAAGGCCCATGTTTTCCTTCGATAGAATCTACATTTTCAATATTCTCAAGTTTCCTATGTGTTTGTGTGGGGAAAACACGTCAAAAAGGTTAAATGTATATGACTATTTGGAAGTATTGTAATTTCTGTACATATTTTGTAGAAAGAATTAATAAATGGGAATCTGTTCCTTCCTTTTTTGAGCCTAATCACTCAGAAAGTATATTAGGATTCTTGTGATTGCAACTTAGAGAAAACTTGACCCAAATTAGAGTTTTGGCTACAATAATTTAAAAGGCTGGGCTTCCAGCATAGCTGAATACTGAGTTCACATGATGTAAGTAGGACATGATGCGAACAGGTTAATTATAGGACCCATGAACTTCAGTTTTTTCTGCTTTGCATTTGGCAACAAACTAGAAGGCAGGAATTCAAATCCCTGTAGCCTAACAGTTTCAGACTCATCTGAAGCTCCTTTCCTGAGTTCAGGGCATCTCTATGGCTCTAAATGGTTCATTTGTTAACCCTTAACCGATTCCTGTGACGAGGTAGAATATAATGCACTGACTGGCTTAGGCTGAGGTCACATGCCCTACCAGAAATTTTAGGTGGGAGAGATTTAGACTGCAAAAGCACAGGGACTGAGAGTGGAGGAGGTTGACTCAGCAAAGAGCTGCTATTATAAGTAACTGAATAGATGCTCTACAGTCCAAAACCAAATGCTGCTCATTGTAGTGAGGCTGTCTGTATTGAATCAGCCTATCAAAACTTGCCAAATCTTCCTTAACTTTATTTGGTGTATATATAGCCTGTTTATAATTTGAAAATTTTAAGATCCCTTCTCATTTTGTCTATGTTGACCAATGTTAAAACTACATTCACCTGAAAACATTTATATAAATAGAAATGGGTCAAAAAAATTAGCTTTTAGTGTGGGTTATTGTTTGGCAAAGAAATATTTCTTCTTGCCTTTTTATAATACTAATAGCACTTTGTCATCATTTAAAAAATGCTTTCTTATGAGACTAAGTCCCATAAAAGCATGGATTTGGTCTGTCTTATTCACAACAGTAATGTGGTGACTATGAAGTGCTTAATAAATAAAATAAACTTAAATCAATGAGAAGTAAAATAAAATATTTTTCAAGAAAATAGCTTAAATGTTTTGGAATTTAATAAAACTTTCAAATATTTAAAAAATATGTTAACTGCAAAGCAGTTAGAACTGTTTCGAAACTTCAATTTATTTATTGCATTAATAGCTCTTGAGTGCATACTGATTTAGGTGCTGAGAATAAAACACTGAATAAGCATTAAATATGGCATGTGAACTCATGGAGTATATAGTCTAGTGAAGAAAACTGACAACCAAAAATATAAATAAATAATATAATGGCAGAGAGAAAGTAGTGTGGAAAAAAATAATAAAGTGGAGCAAAGGGAAAAAGAGTGATGAGGAGAAGGGGCGAAGGTATGTATTATTTTGGATAAAATAAGAAGTTTCTCTCTGAAGAGATGACATTTAATCAAAGACCAGGATGAAGTGAGGGACGAACTATGCATATATCTTGAGAAAAAATATTGCAGACAAAGACTACAGTAAGTACAAAAGCTCTGAGGCAGAAACAGGCTGAACATATTTAAGAAACTACAAAGAATCTGATGTGACTGAAAAGCAAAGAGTGAGAGGAAGAGTTAGAAAGATGAGGGTGGAAGTATAGCCAGCAATCTGATTATAAAGGTCTTTTTAAACTTTGGTAAAGACTGACTTTTATTTTGATTAATGTGAGATTTCCTTGGAAATTTTTGGGTAGAAGAGTGATGATATTATTTACATTTTTAAAGGATCATGCTGGCTTTTGTGTGAAAAACTAACTGCGAGGAGATAAGACTGGAAGCAGAAAGACAATTTATAGGTGATTGCAATAGTTTAAGTGAGAGATGATAATGGCTTGGTCTAGGATGGTGGCAGTTGGAGTGGTGAGAAGTCATTGGAATTTATAATTTTTTTCTCCAACATTTTATTATGAAAAATTTCAAATACATAGAAAAATTGATAGAGCTGAAAAATTGAAAGAGTGAACACTCATATGCCCATGACTAGGTTCTGTAGATAATATTTTACCATGTCTTTATTACCACATGGCTATCCATCCTTGTATTTATCCATCAATCACTCCTATTTTATTTATATATTTTAAACTATATAGTACTCTTCACTCTTAAACAAAGCAATCTGTGTATATTTTAAATGTAATGTTGACAGACTTGTAGACAAATTGAAAGTAGGGTATAAAGGAAAGAGAGGAATCAAGATGGCTTCTAGGTTTTTGGCTGGAGCAACTCTTAAAGAGAAGTGAGGTTGAGGAGGAAAATCAAGTGCTTTGTTTTAGACAAAGTTGAGATTGAGAAGCCAGTTAGACATCCAGGAAGAGTAGGCAGCTTGCTTAAAATTTTTGAAGCTCAGCAAAGACATGAGGATGGAACATCGATTCGGAGTTAGCAATTGATACTTAGTATTTATAGCTCGGCATGAAATAAAATTACCTAAGGAGTAAATGTGGATATAAAAAAGAGAGGACAAGTTCAAGGAACTTTGGAAGTTAGAAAGAGGAAGAGGACTGAAAAAATGAGTAGGACCAGTAAGAAAAAAGGAAAATCAGGAGATTAGAGTGTATCCCAGAAGCACAGGAAGATACATTTCAAGAAGGGATTAATTGAGTGCTGCTGAGTTGTTGAGGTAATGAGAACTGAGATTACTGATCACTGAAGGTGGCAATATGTTAATCGCTAGAACTCAGATAAGTGTCTGGCACATAGCAGATGTTCAATGAGTGATTTAATAGAAATCTTTGGTGACCTTGGTAAGAGGAGTAGTTCTGCGGAGAAGCAAGAATGAAAGTCTTATTGAAGAAGTTTCAAGAGAATTGGATGTGAGAAAGATAGGAACAGTGAGCAGAGACAATTTCCATGGAGTTTTCTCAAAAAGCAGAGCAGAGAAACTAGATAGTATCTTGAGGAAGATGTAGAATCAAAGGAATTTTTCATTTTTCTATGAGGAGAAATATTAGAGCATATTTTATGTTGGTGGTAATTTTCTCCAGTAGAGAGGAGAAAATTGATAATGCAGGAGATGGTGGCAACAATTGCTGGAGAGATGGCCTCGAGTAGGCAATGGGGGATGGCATCCAGTGCATGGGTGGAGAGCATGATGTTAGAAGCACAATTTGTCTATAGAAACGGGAAAGAATACAGAGTGTAAGGGAACATATGCAAAAAGTTTAGTAGGAATAGTAGTTGCAGGTTCATTCTCTTGCCCATCCAACAATTATTTACTGAGCATTTACAGTAGTCACCACTTATCAGCTGGGTATACATTCCAAGACCCAGTGGATTCCTGAAACCACGATAGTACTGAATCCTATATATACTATGTTTTTCCCTATACATACGTTTCTATGATAAAGTTTAATTCATAAATAAGGTACAGTAAGTGATGAACAACAATAATAATAAAATAGAATTATTACAATAAACTGCTATAAAAATTATGTGAATTTCATCTTTGTCTCTCTCAAAATATCTTATTGTACTGTCCTCACCTTTTCACATAAAAGAAGCACTTTAAGACTTCTCTTTGGCATATCCGAATTGCCAATATCACTATCTTGCGTTTTAGAGTCGTTATTAAATAAAATAAGGGTTACTTAAACACAAACAGTGAAATACATCTGATATCCAAGATGTCTGTTATATGACTGATGAGCAGGGGAAGTCTACGGCATGGAGATGCTGGACAAAGGGATAATTCACAAGAGATAGTGCGAGATTTCTTCATGCTACTTAGAATGGCATGCAACTTAAAACTTCTGAATTGTTTATTTCTGGAATTTTCCATTTAATATTTTTGACCACGGTTGACCATGGGTAACTGAAACCACAGAAAACATAACCACACCTAAGTGGGGACTACTGTCCTACTGCCAAGCAGTGTGCTAGGAAGTGGGGCTTCAATAGTGAAGAAAACAAAATTTGCTGTCTTCATGGAGCTTATATTGTAGTGGAAGGAAATAGACTATGTTTTTCAATATATCAGATGCTGCCAAGTATTATGGATCAAAATGAAGCAGAGAAGAGAATAAAGAGTTCTATAAGGAAGTAGTTTGTAATTTTTAAAATGGTAGTCAATGATTTTAAATAGAGTGACCAGTGGATGTTTTCTTTTGACTGCCTCTACTTTTCTCAGAAGAATAGAAAACAAGGCAAACAACAGTGAATGAGGAGAGGGAAGAGGCCTGGGGAGTGCTGGAGATTTGGGGAAAGAGGAGAAAAGCATAAATTTGCTGTTCAAAGTCAACAACTGTATTGAACATCCAACAAGACAAAACAAACAAAAATGTCCTACTGTTCATATTTGAAAAGTTAATCAGAAATTAACATCACTTTGACAGTGCCTACCTACAGAAATCTTTGCCCACATTTATTAAAAGGAAAACCTTTTGTACCTAGTAGAAAAACTTTTTTGGGCTGCTCAAAGTCAGCTAACATAGCAAGGGAACTATTTACTTCTACTTAATTGGTTTGTGGCAGTGTAGACATATCAGTGCTCTTATAAAATTGCATTATCTGTGTATGTGTCTTTCCTTCACATAAATAGACAGTGGTCTTATTCTTCTTGATTCATAGAAGACTGTCAGGAAATGCTTACAGGATAACTTGAAAAATTTATTTCATTTTTTAAATTTAAATTTTATTGTGGCAAGAACACTTAATATGAAATCCATTCTCTTAACAGATTTTTAAAGTGTGCAATATAATATCATTAGCTATAGGCTCAAGGTTGTACAGCATATCTCCAGAACTTATTCATTTTGCATTACTGAAGCTTAAAATCCTTTGAATAGCAACTCTCCATTTCCGCCTCCCGCCTGTCCCTGGCAACCACCATTCTGCTCTCTGCATCTATGAGTTTGACTATTACAGATACCTGTGTAAGTGGAATCATGCAGTATTTGTACTTCTGTAACTAGCTTACTTAGTATAATGTTCGCAAGGTTCATCCACTTTGTTGCATACTGCAGGATTTCCTTCTTTTTAAAGCTAATATTTCATTGTATGTATATATCACATTTTCTTTATCTATTCATCTGTCAATGGATATTTAGGTTGTTTCTACCATCTTGGCTATTGTGAATAATGCTGCAGTTTGGGAGGGCTAATATCTTTTCAAGATCCTGATTTTAATTCCACAGATTCAATGCTATCCCTATCAAAATCCCAATGTATTTTTTTACAGAAATAGAAAAAATAATTCTAAAATTTATATGGAACCAAAAAAGATCATGAATAGCAAAACAACCTTTAGAAAGAGAAACAAAGCTGGAAGCATTACACTTCCTGATTTCAAAAGTCATTACAAAGAAAATCAAAACAATATGGTACTGGCATAAAGACAGACATATAGACCAACAGAACATATCTTCAACAAGGGTACCAAGAATACATAATGGGGAAGGAATAATTTGTTAAACGAATGATGCTAGAAAACTGGATACACAAAAGAATGAAATTGGACCCTTATACCATACATAAAAATCAATTAATAATGGATTAAAAACCTAAATATAAGACCTAAACCTGTAAAACTCCTAGAATAAAACATAGGGGAGAAGCTGCATGACACTGGTCTTTGATTTCATGGATATGACACCAAAAGTATAGGTATGACACAAAAGCAAAAATAGGCAAATAAGATTACATCAAACTAAGTATCTTCTGCACAGCAAAGGAAACAATCAACAGAGTGAAAAAGAGTGGTAGAAAATATTTGTAAACCATATATCTAATAAGAGGTTACTTTCCAAAATATATGAGAAACTTGGTAGCAAAATAACTAATAAACCAATTAAAAAGTGGGCTAAAGACTTGAATAGACATTTCTCCAAAGAAGACATGTCAATGGCCAAACGGTATATGAAAAAAAATGCTCAAAATAACTACTATCAGGGAAATACAAATTAAAACTACAACAGATATCACCTCGCACTTGTCAGGATGGCTATTATAAAAACAAACAAACAAACGAACGAACAACCCCAAAAGTGAAAGACAGCAAGTGCTGACAAGAATGTGGAGAATTTGGAATTCTTGTACGATGTTGACGAGAATGCACAATGGTGTAGCTGTCATGGAAAATGGTATGAAGACTCTTCAAAAAATTAAAAATAGAACTACCACATGATCCATCAATCTCTTCTGAGTCTTTATCCAAAAGACTTATTTCTGAGTTGCCCTCAATCACTTGGTCTTCAACCCTAACATCATCTTAAAATTTCACCTTGTCGTGACACCAAGAAAAAGAAAGGAAAATTTGAATCGTACATTATTGCATTCTTGAAAATTCTCATATGTGGAGAAATAGAATTTAGTTTAGGCATATACTTGCCAAATGAATTTGAGAATTGAGGCAATTACGCCAGTTATTCAAGCTAAAGAAGAGTTTTCTTTGAAATAGTATGTAATTGGAGAAAAACTGATTTTAAGAAAAATTTTAATTACCTAGAAAATAATCTTTAGTTCTCCACATGAAAGGCAGATGTTTAGAAAAAACCAGTCACATTTTTAATAAATATTTTTTGGGGAGTATTTACTTCATAATTGAACAACTTGCATCATCTTCCACAAGATGGCATGCAAGTTTGTAATATTCTTTTTAGCCAGTAGTCATGCTAGTGCTAAATCACCTTGTAACAAGCAATAATGCTGAACTATTACACGATGAATTGTTATTTTCTTGACTTACAAATTGCATTCCAGCAATGTTTTTCATAGGTAAAGGCTGTTATCTTACAAATATATGCACATCAAAGTATAATTATTTAAAGAATATGTGAAAAGAAATCAATAATTTAAGTGTATTTACACAAGGCAAATGAAGATTTGGCAATGACTAACTCTTTCGAAGGACACTGTTTTGAAAGTCCAACGAGACAAGACAAAACAAAAATACTCTGTTATTCATGTTTGAAAAGATATTGTTATGAGATTAAGAAAGAAATTATAAATACAATATTTGTTTTCTGGAAGTTTTGTTTTATTATTTTAAAACATGCCTGAAAACATTTTCTGGGAAATTAGCAAATAACATGGCAATTCATATTGAATATTACTGTGGTTCTTCTTTGTTTCAATAATAGATCACCTGGATGCTTTTAACAAAATACAGCTGCTAGGGTCCTCCTCAGACTAATTAAATCAGAATTTCAGGAGGGGGAAACCAGGTGTCAGTATTTTGAAAAATCTCCCCAGGCATCCTAATGGTCTCTTATACATAAAAGTTCTCTGACAGTATTGTGAGTGCCTTCTCATTTGCTTGTGGCAGGCCTCACTAATCAAATGTGGCACTTTTCCAACCTGAGCACAGTTTATCTCACTGTAAAGAATCATGTAGTCCTTACCAATCAATTCAGAGTTGAAATGAAGCCAACTTGCTATCAGTTATGGAAAAATATGGGACAGAATTAAATGTTACTCGCATACATGGTGACTGTTTTCTTAATGGGATAACTAACTCTGCTTTCTAGCATAATTCAGCCATACAATTGTTTTTTTTTTTTTTCTTTCCCTGCTGTAACAAAGGCCATATTAGAGACTATAGTGGGTGATATCCATACCCTTCCCAGATCAAAGGTACCATTTTTATGTGGTGCTCCCTCTCCAGCTAACTTCATTGTGCTTTTGCTTCCTTCTTGCACTTCAAAGGGCAGGAAGTACCTGGCAATTTACATCTCTCTGGGGTAGCCCTTAACCACTGAATGAGGGTTGCAGGAGTAGGGAAAGCCCCATCTCCTTTTCCTTGGGTGGGGACGACTCTGAGGCATAAGGTCCACTCCACAGCTCCCTGCTGGGATCAGGCTGAAACTGCCTATGTGGACTTTGAGGTAGCACTCCGGCTTGGCTTCTTCCCATTCTCAGTCTTGATTTCCCAACTTTGACCCCAGTTTTCCTGGAGAACTTAATTAATAAATCACTTGCACATGAATATGCTCTTCCAGATTTGTTTCTAGAGAACCCTTAAGACAGATACCAAAACCTAAGGCCACTGGGCTGCAGGAGCATCTATATAATTTAAAAAACACAAATGCTCGGGTTACACTCCCAGAGATTCTTATTTAGTTAGTCTCGGGTGTGGTTTGGACATTAGCATGTTTAAAGCTTGTCAGGTGAATCTGCTGAGAATCACTTTTAAAAAAAACAAAAACAAAAACAAAAGCTTTAGAATATCCAAAAACCACTTTGGTCAGGCTATCGTTATAAATTCACATTCTCAGGCCTCCCTACCTCAGGTTTTCTGAATCCATTATGTTTGTATATCTAACAATATAAAAATTTCACACATATAAAAGTAGAGAGAACAATATAATGAATTCCAAAGTTATACAGCTTCAACAATTAACTCATGGGTGAAAGTTTTTTAATGTGTAGGTGGTCTATGAGCCACATGCTGAAAAACATTGCACAAAGGTTTATGAAATTAGCTTTGTAGATGCCATAACTGCTACTGGGTGTATAATAAACACCTGGGTAAGTCCACTGAGAGTATCTGGCTCAGCCAGGAATGGCAATTAAGTTTCAACCTGCATACCCCTGTGATAGATGATTAGAGGCTCTCAAAAGGGTTGAGAAGGATTCTGAAACTGAGTCTAGATTCAGCCAGTAAGGACAGCAGGATGAATGTTTGCCTAAAGGTCTCTAATTTTAGCTAACCATTGGGACAGTGTATTAGATATGGTTAATAAGGCTTTGTTCTAGGAAGAGTCCAATGTAATTTGTACAGGTAGCAAATTCTTCTTTTTGTTTATAAAATGAATGTAAGAGAGTGCCCTGATACTCTGGAGGAAAGTAACAGGGTTCTCTTGTGAAACTCCAAGGCTTTCAAGGGCAAACATAAATCCCATCATGCTTCCGTTGAAGAAAATACTCAGGGAGAAGTTCTATTACTTTCTTCATAGCCTTAAAATGCAAGGTTACGCTAGCATAATCAATGTTTAGTCTAGAATCATATCTGTGTTTATAGTTTAAAAATATTTTTTTGAAAATATATCTCTTTTATAAAAAGGTTTTGTAGGTGATCAATAATTAGCCAGTATTTGTGCTGTAGAAAAATCAGAAACTATTTTGTTATACAGAAAAAAATTTAGCCCAGATCATATTTGTGTACTAATTTTCTTCAAGAAAATATTACCTTGGATCAAACTAACAAATCAGACAAATATATCAGCATAAGATCTTAGATTCTAAAGTCAGATAGATAGTCTAGGTTAAAATTTAGGCTTTACTGCTTTCTGGCTTTGTGACCTTGGCCAACTCTCTTAACCTCTCTGTGCCTCGGGGGTTTTTTTGTTTGTTTGTTTTTTGTTTTTATTTGTGATGGGGTTAATAATAGGATCTACCTCAGGGCTATTATGAAGATTAAATGAGGTCATACATATAAAGGGCCTAGAATAGTGCTTGGCTAATAGTACTCAATTAATATTAAATAATTTATTAGTATTATTTTAGGATAATAAACTCTCTTGGTTTTGCTCCTACCTCTATGACAACTCTTCTTTATTTTCTTTCCTTGTTCATCCTCTATTGGACCTTTAAATCTTGAAAGGTTCTCAGGGCTCCATCATAGCCTCCTTTCTCTTCCCCCTTCCCTTCCCCCTTCCCTTCCCACGTCCCGTCCCTTCCCTTCCCTTCTCTTCCCTTCCCTTCCTTCTTTTCCTCTGAAAACAGTAACACTGAGTTGCTCTGTTGCTATGTCTTCAGTCACCTAGATTCTTTAATCCCCACACAAAACATTTAAAAATGAATTTAAATATAACTTTTTTAAGCATAAAAATATATACTGCCTTTCTCCCAAGAAGACAGTCTCCCATGAGACAAGTGGAATATCACAATGGCTCTGGAGTCAGAAAGACCTAGGTTATGTGTTCTTGGACTATTTTCTTAACATCTGTAAGCCTTAGCTTATCTACCTCTAAGATGGGGCTGAGGAAAGTACAATCTCTTAGCATCATTTTAAAGGTTAAATGAGTTAATTCAGGAAAAACGCTGGATGCAGAATCCAGGTCAGAATAACTGGTAGATATCACAGTTGTTTTTATTATCACTGATGCTAAGAACACAGAGAACCCAGCCGCGGTTCCTGTGTAGCTAGCTGCTCTTGAAGCACTGAGGCCCTAACTCAACTGTGTTTGGCTTGCAGTTTGACGAGCTCTGACATTTCCAATTCCCAAACTTCTCAGAGAACAAATAGTGATGAACAAGCCTTTCAGAGAAGGGAATAAACTTGATTTTGAAGATAAGTCCATCCAGAAGATGGAAGTCTCCTCTCGCCAAGATTTTTCCCTATAAGCTGTTGTCGTACCCTGGAACCTGGGAGTTGGGCTGCCATTCTTATTCTTATGGCTGAGATATTTCTTTACTAGTTGATGGTGTTAATGCAGATAAAATGGGAGAGGAGGGGGAAAATGAATTTAAGTTGCCTGACCCCTAGAGAGTTAATTTCTTGTCCCTCAGACTGCCTTCCTATTCAGAGGATCATTCATTTATGTGGCTTTCCCAAAGATGGCCCTGGCTGCCTAGCAACCGCCAGCTCCAACCTTCCCTGGAACAATGGCAGCAGTTCTTCATATCAGTGCCATCATTTTTTAAAAAAGGATTATCTCATTTTATGAAAAATTAAACATAAAAATATAGCTTCTCAATATATGTTTTTTTTTCTCCCAAACAATTGTTGACAACTGTGTAATACTGAAGTGGAATTGGGAACTGCAAATTTTTGAGTGGCTACAAACATAAATGTATCTTTAAAAAAAATTATATACACTTACATATTACCAGACTAGTACTTGTGAGTCATGAAACGGGCATCATTATTCCTGTTTGCCCTAAAAGTAAATACATGATGGATTTTCCTGCAGTTTCTGAGTGCTAATGTTCTACAACGTTGTTCTGCGAAAGAAACAGAAATCAATTCCATCTTATTTATGTATAGAAATGGATGGTACAAATTTAAATTAATCAGGACACGATGATTCATCAGAAAATCGGTAAATTAAAAGGTCACTAATTTCTCCAAATAATTTTTAGGTTGCTTTGCAATCCTTCTGGGTTTAATCTTCTCTATTAAATTATCTCTGGGTCTACACAATTATTAAGTTAGTAGAACTCAGTGTCATTAACTCCTCATATTAATTCTCTAATGAATTTTGCCTCAGCTTTTTCTAATCATTTGACTCTCACCTAGTCTGGAAACCTTGACCTCATCTTCCCTCTTTGGCAAGAATTTGTCTTAGGTTTGTAACATGATGAGCAGAGAGGCATTATGTAAAGTTACTAAAAGCTCAGTTCTCAGACTGCTGACAAACCAATTAAATTTTCTAAGCCTCAGTGTTTCTATCTGTGAAATAGGGATGACATCAGTACCTATGACAGAGTTGTGACAATTAAAAGACAATATATTTGAAGCATTTAACAGAATAAATGGAAGACAGTATGAATGAAAGTTAATGAGACACTAAGAAATACTTGATAAAATATTGCCAGTACCTATTGCACATAAAATGAGATGAATAGATGTCCCAGTGTTTTAGTTTTTCCCTTTTATAGCTCCCTATCCCCCATCAAAAAAAAAAAAAGTATATCTTCAGCAATACCAAACGAAATAATCTCTGATTTCTCATACAGTCACCTTGTTTCTCTAAATGTAACTGCTTTTAATTTAATTTAATTTTAGCTTTGGGTGGAGTGTTGTAACTAAAAAATGTTCAGGTAATATACTGAATGTAAGAGATTAGGAAAATTTATTTGTAATATTTAAGAGCAGGTTGTCTGGCCTGAAGTCAACAGAATGGAGTATAATTTCATCATCATCTTTATTGGTAAACATTTAATGAGCACCTATCATGTGTGGGGGTGGGCAGCAGGCGGGTGGCCCAGAGTACAAAGAGATTTCAGGCCTGGTTCTTGGAGCGCATAATTTGGCCAGGGAACCTGTTGGTGTCTGTGTAATATTTTGTCTTCTTTTTACTGTCCAATAAGCAATACTTCCTCTCCCCGGAGGGCTCTGACTTCACAATCGACAGCATCGGAACAATTTCTACAGCAGCAGTTTTTGATTTAGAGGGTGAAGCTAGAAGGTAAATACTGCTACTGGCTCTTCATTCACTCGAAATGTCTGCCTTTTGGTTCATATTTCTCTCTTCAAGAATGTTTCCCCACATCTAGCCTTAATGTGCTCCCAAATTAAGACACTGTTGGCATTGCCTTAGATGTGAAATCATTGCCCAAACTATGACTGCACAATTGCTGCTTTAGGTACTAGATCTGGCTATTTTGGCCCTTCTCTGCATCATCATCTTTCCCAGAGCAAAACATCAGGATGATTTCAGTGGTGGTGTTTGCAACCTAGGGTGGAAGTTGGTAGGGCTTCTCCCTGGATAGTTGGGACATAGAATTCATTCACAATGTAACCCAGCAACTTTGAAAAGTTAGTGGACTGACATTTCCTCTTTATTTCCTCTATATCTTCCAAATGGGTAGCCATTGGTTCGTAGTTATTATTTCTATTTTTATTATGGTTATTATTACCATCCTTTTCAATCATATGTTCTGCATCGAAGAGCTTTACAGGAAGAGCAAATGGACTGTTAAACCATTCCAATCAGCTTGCTTCTGAATCCCATAAGGAGATTCTTCCCGATTATGAAAATTGAGGATGATATATATATTCTAAGTGTTAGCATCTTCGGTTAAACAGATTGAGAGTTCAAAAATGGGATGTTCTTTCTCCTGCTGACTTCATAAAGTCAGCTGGAGAAGAGTAATCCTAAATTTGTATTATCTTTATATATTTTTGAGGATAGAAAATTTGCCCAAACTTTTTATCTATTTTTCCTTACTCTCGAATTTCTCTGCCTCATGTTTATCTGGTCTCATTAATAGCTGTAGGAATAATGGATAACGTCTATCACAGTTTCCTTTTATTTTGGCCTGGTATACCTCATGGGAAAATAATTATGCTCATTCCAAGATATTTATAATTCTTAAGATTTCTTAATAAATGGGAGTAAAAGTCATTAATGAGTGTTTAAGAAATTAACTTTTTTCTTGATAAGTGAAAACTAAAGCTTTCCCTGTTCTCTGTATCTTTGAAATCAGAGGAGCTGACACTGAAAAATTAAAGCTCTGTTCATAGAACTTGAATAAATAATTATTTGACTAAAGTTTTGCAATAGATTCTCACTAAAGTGCTCCAGAGAGCACACCATTCTTTAAGTTTCTTCTTAATTCTAGAGTTTCTAGGGTCACTGAGCAGAACTTTAAGTAAGAATGAATGACATTTTGAAGAATGTCTCATTGATTATTATCAATTCCCTCCTTTCATAGGTGATATAGGGGCCATGAAATGCTGATGAAAGAGTTAGAAAGGTTCATTTCTTCCCTATTCCCTTGCAGTCAACTCTATAGTATTCTGCTAGACCAAATATAATTTGAGGTCTTTAAAGCTTCTGGATCCCGCCCACACTTTATTTCTTCCACTGTAGTGGAGACTTTCCAGAATTATTTTTTAAATTGGCTTATGATTTTTGTCGAGTTATGTTTTCTTCTTCTAGAAAAAAATATGAAATAGGAGGAAAATTGGGAACTGGTTTAATTTTTAGCATAGATAGGAGGAAAACAGTAATTTGGTCTCAATTATCAGTACATTTCAAGTTAGAACAGAATTTTCTTTTACTGAAAGGGGACCAACTGTCCTGGTTTGCCTGGGATGGAGAGGTTTCCTGAGATGCCACAGGTGGGACTTTCAGTGCTAAAACAAGAAAGTCCTGGGCAAATCGAGACGGTTATTTGGATCACAGTTTATGGACACAAACGTTCATCTTTCATTAGGCTACAGTCAATCTCTCCATTCGAAGCATTCTCATTCCTCAAACCCATACACATCTCTGCCAAAATAAAAACCTTTTGTCATCTAACCATCTTAATTTGTTCCCATAGTCATTACGTTGTTTTGAAGTGTTCTTACCCCTTTCTCCTTTACATCTGTCCATTTGTTTTCAATATTGAAAAGTCAGTGTGTAAGGATAAGAGCCCATAGCCATAGATTTGTTTGCTCTATCAAGCTAAGGAGTTCCCTTCACTTTTTTATTATTGATGGAAATTAACAGACTTTTCTAAGTTTCTGCCTGTCCTTTCAACAGATTTGACTAATTTGGTTTCTAACAAAGTGTCAGCAATTTCCAACTGTTAAAATAACTTATTTGACTGACAATTTTAACTAAATGAATTAATTGGTCAGGTAAGCCTCATAGATTTTATTTTTGTGAAAGCCTGTTAGTTACTATAAAATCTTCACTATCTTTCCTGTGATGGCGCTTTCAGTTTCTCACTAGTTATTAAAGTGTTTGGTCCTGGAGGACTGTTCGCTGTTGGGAATATAAAAATTTTCCTCATCAATGTTAACAATAAGGACCCTGTCCTTACCTGCAGGTAAGAAAACAAAACATTCTTTTAACTTGATCTTGAAAATTAGATATGAAAATGTAGTCTCTGAAATTTATTAATAAAATTTTTCACTAGAATGGAATGGTTTTCCCTTTTTCCTTCCCTTTTTCTTCCTTCCTTCCCTCCTTCTCTCCTTTCCTTCTTTCCCTTCTTCCTCTTCCTCTTCCTCTTCCTCCTCCTCCTCCTCCTCCTCCTGCTCTTCTTCTTCTTCTTCTTCTTCTTCTGCTTCTTCTTCTGCTTCTTCTTCTTCTTCTTCTTCTTCTTCTTCTTCTTCTTCTTCTTCTTCTTCTTCTTCTTCTGGAAATAAACAATTAAGATGTAAACAATAACTTAAGATGTAAGACTCCAGAGGAAAGGCTTTCTTAAAAACTGAAAGCAAAATAGTTTTAATGCATAAATCATATTGAAATTGCAACAGAATAAGGTGTTATTAGTGCAATGTAGTCTTAATATGTGGATTATCTCTCATTATCCTCAAGGAAAATTTGTTTAAAATGATCACTAGGGAGTTTATAAAACCATATTGTGGTAAGCAATGTTAAGAAACTGGTTCTTACTACAGAGGAATAAGAGCAAAGCTGGTTAAGCACACAGTCTCTGGAGTCAGATAGGCATGGGGTCATATCGTCTCTCAGTCACTTTAATATTTACTTCTGAAAGTTACTTACTTTCTTAAAATCTCAGTTTCTGTATCTATAAAGTGGGGGAAAATGGTACCTACTTCCTGGGGCATCTCTGAAGAATAAATGGGAAAAGATGTGAAAAGTTCTTAGTGTCTGAGCAACAGGCAAGAGCTAAATAAATGGATTAGCTGTTAACATCATTGTCAGTTTCCACTTTCATCATTGCTACTGCTAACTCCCTACCCCTCCGCCATCATAAAAGGTAGAAAAGAATACACACCAAGCAAGTGCCACTCCAATAGTCTTTTCTTTTAAAACAAGTTTACTCAATATTGAAAATGCTGTCTTGAGTGTTACTTCTATAAACTCAACTCTGCACAATAAGGTCAACATCACACTGGATGAAGAAATTCCAATTGGGAGAATGATTGGAGTATGCCAAGCAACTGATGAAGATAATTTGGGAAATTTAATCTTTGAACCGGATCCGTGGAATGTTTACTTTGCAGTTGACAAAGGTAGGTTGGGAATTGTTCTCAGCAAATTATATATCATATAATATTATTATCATTTGTTTAAATTGTGTCTCCTCTGTAAGTTTTTTGAGGGTACATATCAGATTGTCTTCATTTGCAGAACTCCTACAAGAAGGACATAGTAGATGCTTGATAAATATCTGTGGAATAAATCTCTGCAAGACCAGTTCTTTGTCCACTGATGAGCTATCACATGGCTGCTACGAAATGAGTAGCAGCTCTCTACTTAGCTCTCTACTCTACATGAACTTCCAGCTCATCTTCTCAGATTTAAGTAGTTCTTCTCTGCTTCAGATCCAAATTTTTGTGAGAGAGAATATGACTGAATTTTCTAGAGTCAGTTATTCACTTTTTAGCCAATCAGCTGTAGCTGAGGCATAGGTCGGTGAGATTATGTGGCATATGAGGCTTATTCTGGGGCTGAGAAGAGAAGAAAGGATGTCATCCTCAGCACATTTCTAAGTTTAAGCCATTGTAGTAGATGCTGTCAGTGTCACACCCATATCTCCTCGGGCCTTAACATTTCAGTTTTTTGACTGCCAACTGCCAGTATCTTCATTTCTTTGTTTGAGAGATTATTTGAGGTCTGATATCTGTCCGGCTCCTTCCCCACAAACAGCAGGTTCAAAGTGTTGGGAAAATACTACCTACCCTGATAAGCTCTCGACCAAATTCTGAAGAGAATTGGCATACAAGTACTCCAGCTCCCTGCTCTTGGTATGGAACAACTTTGAGTGTGTGTTTTACACTGGCTTCCAGAGTTCCCCAGTGCTATTAAGCTCGAGTTGCCCATGATGGTAACTTGCTGGATAATGTATTTTTATAGGCAAACTTCCTTCCTCTGTCTCACTCCCCCCATGTCTCGTTGCCCTGTATCACCTCTCAAATAAACTATTGCATTCAAATCTTTATTTTCAGTTCTGCTTCTGGGGGAGCCCCAGTTGAGACAACCACCATCCCCTCTTAACTGGGCTTCTGCTTTCACACCTTCCCCTTCCGGTAGTCTCGGTGGAGCATGTAGGATGAATGTTTTTTTAAATGTCAAATTGAATTATACTCTTCTTCCTCCATATAAAAATCCTCCTGTAATTTTCCTTTGCTCTTAGAATGTAATTCAGGCATCTCATCTCATCCCCAAGACCCTGTCTTCTCTAGCCCTTGTCTCTCTCTCCAACCTCTTTATGTTTCTTATCTCCCCTTGTCTATTACACTGCAGCCAAAACACTAGGCTTCTTGCCTTGGTATTTTGGTCCTTGCATTTTTCAAGATCCGATCATTAGACATTATTTTTTGTCATATTATAGTTTTCATTTCCTTAATAACATGTCTATTGAGAACAATCTTTTACACTTGATTAGTGGTTTGTCTCCCACCCCAGACTGTAAATTCCATAAAGGCAGAGACTTCATTGTGGTATCTACAATATTTGGCACAGTTCTTGGCGCATAGCTGTCATGCCATAAATGTTTGTTGAATGAATGAATGATGGATTGGGTGGAAGGGAGGGCAGTGAGTCATGATCTCATTACTGCGTTTTCATTTATGATGTTTTCTCTGCTGGGAATGATTTCCTCCCACTCACCACCATTTCCTTATCTTATAGATCCTAAATTAAGGGCTTCTTCTTCTAGAAAGCCTCCCTTGGTCCCCTAAGCCAAAAATAATTTTGTTTTTGTACTAGCTAATGTAATATGATTAATGAGGATATTTTGGTGATAAACAATAACACATAGTGCCTACATTTTAAATCATTCTTAATTCTAATGAATGAGGCATAATTCACATTTATCTCTTTTATAGCTATGTAATAAATTAATTTTGATAATGACAGCTTAGGCCAGTTTGCAGCAAGATGTGCTGTTTTGTTACAGAGCATGGGACCCTGATTACTGCTGCCCGCCTTAATGTGGAGAGAGCTGGGTTTGCACGTGTTCATTCCTTCTCCATTAAGGCTTGTGACCATGACCAGTGGTGTGCAGCAGTCCCAGTGACTGTCTATATCCATAGCATTAATGACAACTCGCCTTTCTGTGATCAGTATCTGATTAGGTGAGCTGAGATGAGTGTGCAGGGCTAAGAATTCAGAGTGAGTGGAAAGCAAAGGTATTGCTATAATCATTGGCTCAACTAAACATGCGGTTAATTATCACATTGACTTTTGTCCAGTCTCATATGTTGGTCCTCAGAAATGATCTTTGAAAGCTGAATTAACTGGACATGAGAGGAAGTTGTTAAAAACGTGTTTTGGAGTCATAGACCTGCCTTGGAACCCTGGTTCTATCACTTAATTAGTGATCTTAGGTAACTTACTTAAGCTCTTTGACCTTCAGTGTCTTTCTTTGTAAAATGGGATAACAATAGTATTTACTCTTTACGGTGGTTGTGAAGAATAAACGGGATAATTTATGAAACATCCTGAGCACAGTGATGAGCATGTGCTGAGCAGTTTCATAGATGCCATTTTTCATGGTTCCATAATCCTTTTTCTGAAACCCTTGGCACTAAATATGTTTCAGTAAAGATTTTTTTGAATTTTAGAAAGGTAATATGGTATATATACCGTATATTATGCAAATGTCCCAAATCTATGAATATCTTTGCAGTAAAATATATGAATACTTGCACCAAGTGGGACAAAGAAAAATATGACGGTTCAGGTAATGTGTGAACATTAAAAATTTAGGGTCAGGTCATATTTCGGTGCCAAATAAATTATGAGAAAATTCTGAGTTTCAGAGCTTTTGGATTTTGGAGTTTGGAGAGAGATTATGTGGCTGCTTTCCTGTCAGCATGGCTATTTTTATTATTTGAAGTTCAGTCTCCAAAACTACATCTCTGTCACCTCTATATACCCCCTGCTCCTAGTCTCTCAACTACACATAGGATAGTTGCCTCTGTGTTTCCTAAGCTTTGTATCTGATTATCTAGCTCCTGATAATTACTATCCATGTGGTCTTGTTTGGGCCACTACTCTGCTGTTCAAATGGAGACTGCACCTACCTCAAAGCATTGTTATAAGGATCAAATACAAGGCTTGGACTTTGTTCGTTGTAGGGTTTGGCATTACACTTAGTAAATGTTTTTCTTTCTTTCTCTTTTTCCTTCTTCCTCCCCTAAGAAGATCTTAGTTAATTAACTAAATACCTACCACATGCTGCACCCAGTGCTGTAGCCCCTGGAGGTGACAGAAGGAGTACTTGCTATGTTCACTTGCTATAAGGAGATTGTATCTTGCCAGAGTGATAAGATAAACACTTCTAAAAAATAGCAAAAAATACAAGATGGTTTTAAATTATGTGCATTGCGCTTTAATTGTTAAGAGGAAGAACATATGGGACGAGAGTATTCAGGGGAGCTTCCTAAAGGAGTGAGATCTATGCTACTCTTCGAAGAATGAGAAGAATTTAGAGGTTGAAGGCTTACAAGTGAGCATTTGGGGAAGAGAGATCCCAGTGAAGAAATGAGTGAATATATGGAGATGGAAGTAAGTCCACTTTGATTATAGAATGTAAGAATTTTCTCTCTTGACCACGCCATACAGATGCTCTAGATCGGAACAATCCCACTTATCTGATTCTCACTCAGGCATCTCTACTGAAGTGATGCCCTTGACAGACTTCTAAATAAGTACCCAGCTGGGTGCAGAAAAGAAATACTCCCAGACAATGAGGAAGGTCTTACCAAACTCATAGCACCTTTTGGCTTCCCAGATGATGCTCCAAGGCTAGATTGTTCGTCCCGGGATAAATAGGGCAGTCACATATATGCATTATTTAAACTAGTGGGTGTTTAAGGGGAAAATATTACATTTTTAAAGACTATCCATCTAAACTGAAACAGGTACACAGGCAAAGAGGTGACTGCAAATAATACAGTAATTGAAAAACTCTCGTGTCATGACCTCGATGAGCCTCCTGATATGATACATTATGCTCCAAGCTCAGGGCCAATTGGTTCTGGACAGCTCTTTGAGCAAGTGCCAAATGCTGAAAATTTCATCCTAGTGAGCACCAGCTGCTGTATCTCCCAGGATTTTTCCTAAGAAGATGGAGTCATTTCATGGCTGCAGTTGGGTGCTTGTACACTCATCAGGAGGATATGCCAGAGAGAATTTAGCCTCCTCTGTGTCCTGCTGGAAGGCGTTTGGGTAAGTCCTTCATTACTTTGCTGCCAGCCATATTTTTCTTCTTGTAATGAGCACAAAATAACTTACTTCCTACTTAGCTGGGGAATTAAATCGGAGGCTAGAAAGCATGCTGATTTCCTCAGAGATAAATTTGTGTGACTACATGTGTTATGATGGCTCATTCTCTTGGCATTCTAGACTTCCCATTGGCAGAGGATAAACACAATAAGCTCCCTGCCCCTCCTTCCCACGATGGGATTCTGCCTTGGAAGAGATCCTTTCTTCCAACTTTTAATTTCCACAGGTCTTTATTTCAAAGTGCCAATCCCTGTTAGATTGGCATAATTGCTCCTAACCCAAACATTACCAAAACTCTCCCTTAGCCAGAAGATATGACTGAGAAAGCCT
This sequence comes from Pteropus vampyrus, assembly GCF_000151845.1. Taxonomy (NCBI): domain Eukaryota; kingdom Metazoa; phylum Chordata; class Mammalia; order Chiroptera; family Pteropodidae; genus Pteropus; species Pteropus vampyrus. Next base: position 4,177,979 of record NW_011888822.1, on the reverse strand, counting down.
TTGATGGCCTCTCTTTTGCTTTGGTCTTAACCCTAAATATTCTTGACAAACTCCACAAACTACAAGCTGAGCTTTTGCATATGTCGTAAGTTTGTGAAGCTTCGGCACTGGGCCAAGAGGTTTTCTGAGTTGATATCCATTTCGAAATGCAATGCCAAACTGTCATTTTAAAAAATGGATTTTGGATAAAGATAAGAGGTTTGTAAACACAATGCTAAATAACATTTGGGCCCTCACATATGCTTGCTCTATTTATGAATAACTCTCTACACCCATTACCCACTTCTAATTAACTTCTACATTTTCACAATTATCCTTTAGGTCTTAAATGTCACTTATTCCTACAAGCTTTCTTTTACCACCATAACAGGTTTAGTTCTCCTGACTATGAGCTCACATTATAAGTTATACTTCCACTATTGAAAGATTTATTAGACTCTGTTATATATAACAGTCTGTTTAAATTTGGTCATTAGCATTCATTGCAGAATGGCTACTCAATATACTTGAATGAATAAATGAATGAATGAATGGATGAATGAATGAATCGGAAACAATTTAAAAAAATGTAGCTGTTCCTAAATACTTGGTGTCATATTGACCTATTCAGTTAATGCCAACCGAGATTCATGCCAACACTATTTATTAGGCTTGTCTTCAAGTCTCTGTTACAGGATCATATTATTTATCGCTATATCCCTAATGCCTCCAACTATATCTGGCATGTAATTAGTACTCAATAAATATTTTTAAAATGGTAACTTGTCATAGTAGGAGTAATATACATATATTATAGTGCTTTATCAATTACAAAGTACTTTCAAAGTATTTTCTCTTTTTAAATATTTTGCCTAGGATCACACAGTTAACATGCAATGAAGACAGGATATGACCCATGCTTTTTTTCTATTATGCCAGGATACTTTGTCCATAAATAAGCTGCTCTGGAAGATCAAAGGTGTCCCTTTGTTCCACCAAAATGCTTACTTCTGTTTGCCAGTCTTTGACCAGTCTCAGGCATATTCTGAAGCCATCTTTGTGAAACGGAAATAGCCATACACTTGCCTTTTCCAGAATAATTTATTACTTAAAATATGTACTTAAAAAATCAGTTCTTTTCTTGAAATAATTTTTTTCTAAAAGGTTGCCAACGAATTGGATTATGAAAACCCAGAGATGGTTGCAGCTGGATATATTTATGAAACGATGATGACCTACGTCCCTCCCATAGGTAAGCTTGATAAACTTTTCAGGGAGCAGTAAGTGCCTTTTCTTTAGCTCTTCACTTTGTTTTTTGTTTTTACTCTGCAGACTGGAAAAAATAACATTTTTTATTTTCAATGACCTCTAACTAAAATTTAGCATTTCCTAAAATTATGAGTATAGAGAACAAAACACAGTGGTATTAAAGTCCTTATGACTTTGTCATCAATAGTAATCATAGATATTTCCATATTACATTTAGTTGTTGCAGATATCAATCCCATCTACTGAGCATTCAGCTCCTAATGTAGGGATGTCACGCAGAGAGAAGCTTGCCATTGCCCCAACCCCCACTTTAGATTTTAAAATATAAAAATTCATTATTTTTGGAACACTTTTGTTAAGTTAGGCAAGGAGGATAAGGAGACTAAAATAGATTCATGTTGGAAGTTATCATTAGATCTGGGAAGTCTTTTTCACCTGTTAGCAGCACCTTCAGCAATACTTAGTTCTTAGACACAGCTCTGGCTAGAGATCCTTGGAGCCAGAAATGACAGGGGATGTGTAGAGCCCAACTCTTATGCTTAACATTTAAATGACTTTATGTCTAGTATCTTGATTCATTCAGGATGCTATGACAGAATACCCTAGACTGAGTGGCTTATAAACAACAGAAATTTCTTTCTCGCAGTTCTGGAGACTAGCAAGTCCAAAATCAAAGTGCCAGCAGATCTGGTGTCTGGTGAGATTATACTTCCTAGGTCATAGATGTCTATTTTCTCACTATTACTTCACATGGCAGAAGGAGTGAGTGAGCTTTCTGGGATTTCTTTCATAAGGACTCTAATCCCATTCACGAGGGTTCCACCCTTATAACCTAATTACCTCCCAAAGACCCCATCTCCACATACCATCATATTGGGGAAATAGGTTTAAGCATACGAATTTTGGAAGAACACAATTATTCGGTCCATAACATTAAGTGATGCCCAACACCTCTTATTTGGAAAGAGCCTTTTATCGGATAACGTAGTATATACACATGGGTAACTGGATGCTCTTTTAAGTATTTTATTATAATTATTTTACATAATTTAGAAAGAGCCATTATTAATGCAAACCATGGGATACTTGCCAAGTTCCACAATTCATTCCCTTCATCAAAGTGCAAAGGGTGGTCATCCCTCTCTGCCATTTGGTCTTCTCATAACTATGATACCATTTTGGGTCAGCCTGTGCTAGAATGGGCCTTTCGCACACTCCTATTAAATCTACTCAGATTGCATGGTCATAGTCCTTTGGCATTTGTGAATTTAACTGTCATGTTTTTGCTAATTGTAAAACACCCTGAGACACCTATGTGATTCTGAGCTGTGGAGCTAGAGTGCCTGGCCTAGTGAGTAAGTTTAGCCAAACACCTAATACTTGCTTCTCTCTGCTTATTGTTGAGCAAATGAGAACTCACAGTGAGCGCCCCAAGGGGTCATTTACATGGTCAATTATATATTACTATACTGTTAATTTGAATTTGTTACTATAGAGGTATTTGTGAAAATAAAGATTCACAAAAATTTCTGGATATACCCATTATTAATGCCAGGTGTCTATTGTATCTGGAAAGTATGGTACTAAGTGATTTAGCAGGTAATTGGCATGAAAGACATTCAAGAAGATGGGGCTTTTTGGGTGGTGAACACAGGCTTAGCACTAGAGTGTCAATCCTTGATAAGGGAGAGCCTAGAATAAGAGTGGTGTTTTGGTTTCATCTCTTATGCCAACTCTGATCCATTGGTGGTATTTGCCGGGATCATTGAGTTGAGAAGGGTTCTGAGGTTGTATCTGGAAGTAGAGGCAAAAGAGTACTTTGTCACGGATATAGGAGGGAAGAATGATAGTATGTGTCTAGAAGTTTGCAACCAAAGGGAACTTAATGACAAACTTTAAGCAACAGATCTAAAACTCTTTAAATTCCTCTTGACTCACAGATATGAGTTTTAATGGGGCTAAGTTTGCAAATGTGATTTTTAGACTTAAGTTATCTAATTACGTGGAGAAGTGATGTGCAGAGGACAGGGACACATCATGACAAGCATCACAGTATGTCCAGAAGTGTTCCTGTTGTGTTTCTCTGCTTCCCATTGGTTGGGTTTTATTGTTTCATGCAAAAGCTTATTACATGGCCCAACTGACCTTTTAGGAAGAATGCTTTTTCTTGTAGCCACTTATCCTGTTGGTCTAATTAATCAAATAAAGAATCTACTCCTCTCACCAGATTTGAGCCTTTCTCCAATATGGAGAGAAAAAATAAAAATCTCACAGTAATAAATTTATATCCTCTCTGGTCCTCACACACTAACATATTCACAACAACTACTCATAAATGTTGCTTGTAACACTCCACACGCGGTTCAATCTATTTTTATAGGCCAAATAATTAGCACAATTTTGAGTCTTTATGGATGCATTAAAAATCATAGTGTAACAAAGCTGTAAACGGCACTTGCTCCTGTAGCACATAAATGGGATTTATTGAAAGAAACATAGAGGTTTTTACATAAATCACCTGTCTCTGTGAAACAGCACTTTCTAACCTTTCTTGGGGATCATGGATACATTTGAGATGCTGATGAAAGCTATAGACCTCATTCCTAGAAAAATGCACATAATAGTTAATGTATAGCAACATATAAAGAATGCTACAGATTCTCTGATGTAAAAGTTCTATAGATCTCAGGTTAAATTTTCTCGTTTGACACATGTGACATAGGTTTTCAGGAGATTAAATATACAAGTGCTCTTCAGAACATGGTTTGTTCAAGATAATCCACAAAAGTATTCCATGGTCAAATAACTTTGGAGAGCGATGCATACTTGGAGATTCAAATTTCATAATGGCATATCAGAACCCCTAAGAAGTCTCCCATAAAGAAACCTTTTAATCTTTTTTAACTTAACATTTTGCATTTGACATGTTAAACATTTCGGAGGAGACATTTTGAGAGATGCTGGCAGAAACAACTAAGTCCAATACCCACTCAGCAACTATGCCTTGCATAGTAAATGTTAATTATTTTATTTTTATTATAAAAAGTCCTCATCTTGTAATTTGTTTGCTTTTATGTTTGACCATCAAATTTCTTCTTTTTGACAATTTCTGATATGCTAGTTTAAGCTTTTTGGTCTGAAATATAGAATTCCTTTTCTATGACACGCTGTATACAAATATCTGTCTGACATGAGTAAAATATAACTACTTTTACTTACCTTTTATAGTGTGAGAAAACCTTCTTGGGCACGATCTCATTTTGTTCCCATATGCACACTGTGAAGTAGGAGATCGAAACTACTGTATTCCTTTTTATTGATGAAGAAACTGGGCCTCTGAGAAGTTAAGCTAGTTCAAGGCCATAGAGCATATATCAAAGCCAATCACTGAACATGCATTTCCTAAGTCTCTTTCCATTCTACCTTTTAGGATATGCAATAGAAGCAGAATGTAGAATGACATATGCTGGTTTGAGAGTGACACCCCAAGAAACTCTCTAATAGAAGAGATTGTACTCATGAACAATACGATAAACTCTCTTTTATAAAATATATAACTATACATTTATATATCCTATATATGATATATACACACATATATCACTATTGTATAAAATAAAATATGGCATACAGACTTTACATATCTTTGACTATATCTGGTGCTTTGACTTGCACCATAATTCATTTGTGTTCCTTGAAAATAAAGAGTCTGGGAACAGGGATCTTTTGGAACCAGAGAGAATCTCATCATAGTTTCAAAATCCTCCACTGAGCCTGTTCCTGAGGCCACATTTAGCTTATTTGTTTGTAGAATAAAACCCCCACCACAACAAAGTGTTTATTTGCTGTTCAGTTTTACAGTAACTGTGACGATCATTGTAGAGATCGCTCCAGCCAATGATTTCAGCCTGTATTTAAAGCTACACACAATTCATTCTCCATTCCAGAAACATCAGAAGGTAAGTGATCTCCCACTTCTATGGTGTTGAAGTATGCACAAAAAAACATCTACCAGATCTCAAATGCGGGGCCAATGGAAAAGAGCATGTAAGCTCACACAACACAAGCAGACGAGGGAATCCAGACCTTCAGAAGTTTATTGACGTTGGCAATGCCCTCAGTGTTTCATCTTGATGGTTCCCCAAAGGCTCCCTTGAAATTGGATGTCATATCTCAGATTTTTGTAATGGACAAATACATAAGATAATAATTTTATTCTGTTTCTCTTTCTTCTTGCTTCAGAATTAGGTCCAAGTATAAAGAAGATAAAGAATATGTGGTCATCGCCCATGCAATTTAAAACCCATGAACATCTGAGGTCAGATTTCAGGTCCAGAGACAAGATTTTGGTCAGGGTCCTATCTGAGCCATGAATTGGATATGAATTAGGTCATATTTGCTAGCATAAACCAAAGAACATTAGATTTGAAAGGGACAGTAGAAGTAATACTTGTATCTTCTGTCATCCAAGAGAGGAACACAACTCTTTCTCAGCATCTCTTGAGAGTGGGTCTTCTAGGCTTGGCTTGAATATTTTAAGGGATGAATAAAACCAATTATGTGCTGGAGTTAAATTGTACTGACTTACAAGAGCCAATTGTTAAATTTTCAGGAATTTGATAACCTGATTATTAATAACTGACATTAAAAATAAAATAATATAAACTTAGTTACATAAATTATTTTAAAAACAAAATTAATAAGTACTCAAAACTCAGCATTTCTTAATTATGTTACTACATTATACTATTATGTATTCCCTTAAGGTTATTCATATCTATTGGATCTGCATGGTGAAATTCTGTATATATAATGGTTTGCTCCTTCACCTCTCTTCCCACCTTAGTGTTGTTATGTTGATAGCTCAAATTGGCAATGGTGGGAGTATTTACACCATGGAAATATGCAAAAGGTGCATATCGAGGCTTGATTACTTGATTATTTTTTTGATTACTATCACAAAACTGAGGAAATGTTCTTCTAGCAACCAAAAACTATTATCCAATTCAGCAAAGAAATCATTCTCATCATTAATGAACTAGTGAAGCCCTTACATTGTTTCATTTTCATCTTACTCTTTAACTTAAAGAAAAACATTAGCTATCATTCATGTTGGAATCACCTTCATTGTCAATTGCAATCATAGTATGGCTATGGGTAAGAGTTAGGCAAAAAGCAATTAAAGCGTTCTTAGAGAATCAATGGTCTATATGGGAATTCTCAATAAAGAGTATTATATATTTTATTATTATTTATAAATTTTATGCCATACATATTTCATATCAGTAAAATTTATAATGAATTTATGTATTTATTCACACACACTTGCACACACACGCATTCTTTTCTTTTTTTTCAGTTAGTTGGTTGTTAATCATTTGACAGCACACCATCAGGTGGAATCCACTATTTTAAACCAGCTTATTTCTTGGCAGACAACTACATTAATTAGACAATTGTTCTGAGGAGAGTCTAGGAAGAAAAAAATCCATGTATTTAGATTTCAGTTCTTTGTTTGCCTCACCACGCAGTTTTGGACAAGTTCTTAAATTTTCTCTAAAATAAATGCACACCTGTGGTTCTAATTCTGGACCATAACACAGTTGAATCTTACAATATATGACCAGACAATTCCAGAAAAATTGCATATAAATTGCATTATTATAAACAAAATGCTGCTCTTCCCCCTCAGTGGACTTTTGTTATTATTTCAGAAGTCCTCAATATTGATTTCTGAGAAATCTTTTGTTAATATAGCCTCATTGCCAAAACTTCTTTCCTCCCTTTGTATTCTCCCAGTTCTGTGGTGGTGTTCTAGCTCTAGGGAGTTCTAGAGTTAAAGGAGCTTTATGATGAGTCTTTATGCAGAAGTTAAATAGTTCACAATTTTCTAATTATCTCCCAGCTTATAAATTGTAAATATGGAGCAGAAGGTTTGAACATCGACTTTAAGGGGCTCTGAGGGAAAAGACCCATTGCCTTCATCAGATTATCAGAGGGATTCCATATATTAACAATTCCAAATTTAAAAGTAGAAACTGGATTTTTTTTTAACATACTTTATTTTTAGAGCAGTTTTAGGTTTACAGCAAAATTGAGAGAAAGGTACAGAGATTTCCCAGATACCCTATGCCCTCATATATATAAATATATATATAGCCTTCTCCATTATCAGCATCCCCCACCAGAGTAATACATTTATTGCAGTTGGTGAACCTACAATGACAAATCATTATCACTCAAAATTCATAGTTGAACTTAAGGTTCACTCTTGGTATTGTACATTTTATGGGTTTTGATAAATATGTAATGACATTTATCTACCATTATGGTGTCATGCAAAATAGTTTCACTATCCGAAAAATCTACCTTTGGCTATTCATCCTTTCCTCTTCCCCAACCCCTAGAAGCTTCAAATCTTTTCACCACCTCTATAGTTTTCACTTTTGAGATTGGCATTTAAAATTTTTTATTTATTTAAAATTTTTTTTAATCTTTATTTTTCAATTATAGTCAACATTCAATATTCTACTACTTTCAGGTGTATAGCATAGTGGTTAGACATTTATATAATGTATGAAGTAATTCCCTCTATAGAGACTGGCATTTTTTAAAAAATAGCATTTTATGGGAGTCAAGTGTTTCACGTCAGTGTCTTTTCCAACTATCTGAAGTTGTCTTGAAATGTAATTTTATGCTTTGAAGGTAGAACTCTCTAAGCGTATTGAACATTTTCATGTTTTCTTAAGCATCATTTAATATGTTCTTGATGGTTTAAGAGGATTTAGAATTTTCAATTACAGCACTGTCGATTTGGAAGATTGGAAAGATTCAACCTTTATTTTACTATGAGAAAATTGGGGCTGGAGAGAGAATTGGGTCACACAGCTAGTGAATGGCAGAAAAGGTGCAGACTAAATGCAGATTTTCAAATGGTGCAGACTAAATGCAGACTTCCAAAAACCTAGTCCAGTTCTCAGTTCAGTATTCCCGGCTGCTTTTCTTGGATGGATTTTGATGAGTAAGTCACTAGAAGTCTGAAACAACTTCTGAGAATTCATGCAAAGAGATATTGGGGTCATTTATACGTGTGTTATTCTCCAAATGCTATGCCAGAGAGAAGACTTCTAGGTCTTCATAATGGAGCAACATAATGTAGCAGAAATAAAATCATGAGTATTGGAGTCGAATAAAGGTGGATTCAACTTCTGACTCTGCCACTGTTAATCAAATGACGTTAGGCAGGTCATATAACCTCTATGTGCTTTTGAGTTCTGTAGAACAGAGATTACAATAGCTATGTCATAGAGTTGAGATGAGAATTAACTGATAATTGTTTGTATGTAAACTATGTGATACATACTAACAAGAGTCATGATGGTATTGCTAATAATAATAATAATAATAATAATAATGATAATGATAATGATAATAATAACCACTAACATTTACTGAGTGCCTAGTGTGCCACAACTTTTTCCTCGTCATTTTTTTTTAACCATCCCTTAATCTTCCCTACCAGAAGATATAAGCTGAATGAAATTAAAGGAGAGTTGATGTTTTGAAGATAAATCCATCAGAGGAGACAATATTCTTCACAACTCAGTGGCAATTTGCTTTAAAAGAGAAAATTGGAAAGTTAAAAAGGCTCTGAAAAAAAGAACTTGCCTCAGAATATCAAACATTTAGCCTATAAACCTCGAGGACATTAGAAAATCTATTAATGTGGAAGTCTTTTCACACTGTGTTGATTAGCACAGAGAGTTTCTGTGTGCATTGAGGACTACATGAGGTTTTTTATCCTAAACAGATTATGGGAATCTATAATCTTTTTTTTAAATTAAGTTTATTGAGGTAACATTGGTTAATACAATTATATAATTTTCAGGTGTACATTATAATTTAACATCTATGTGTTCTATTGTGTGTTTACTACCCAAAGTCCAGTTTCCTTCAGATACCATATATTTGATCCCCTTTACCCCATCTACCTCCCCGCTCCTCCACCACCCGCTATCCTCTGGTAACCACTAGTCTATAGTCCATGTCCATGAGTCTCTGTTTGTCTGTCCTGTTCTTTTGTTGCTTTTAGGTTTATATCCCACATATAAGTGATATTATGTGATTTTCAACTTTTTCTGTCTGGCTTATTTCGCTTAGCATGATTATCTTGAGTTCCATCCATGTTGTTGCAAATGGCTGTACTTCATCTCTTCTTATGGCCGAGTAATATTCCATTGTATATATGTACCACAGCTTCTTTAGCCAATCATCTATCGTAGGACACTTTGGTTACTTCCATGTCCTAGCCACTGGGAATAATGCTGCAATGAACATTGGTGTGCAAATATCTTTATGGATATGATTTTTTAAGTCTTTTGGATAAACATCCAGTAGAGGGATTGCGGGATCATATGGTAGATCAATTCTTAGTTTTTTGAGGAACCTCTATACTGTTCTCCATAGTGGCTGTACCAATTTGCAGTCCCACCAGCAGTGTATGAGGGTTCCTTTTTCTCTGCATCCTCTCCAGCATTTGTCATTACTTGTCCTGTTGATTATAGCCATTCTAATAGATGTGAGATGGTATCTCATTGTGGTTTTGATTTGCATTTCTCTAATAGCTAGTGATGTTGAGCATCTTTTCATATGTTTGTTGGCCATTTGTATGTCTTCTAGGGAGAAGTGTCTGTTTAGATCTTTGCTCATTTTTTGATTGGATCATTTGTTTTTTTATTGTTATTGAGTCATATGAGTTCTTTGTATATTTTGGTTATTAGTCCCTTATCGGAGGTGTTGCTTGCAAATATATTTTCCCATTCGGATGGTTGTCTCTTTACCTTGTTGACAGTTTCTTTTGCTGAGCAGAAGTTTTTTAGTTTGATGTAGTCCCATTCATTTATTTTTGCTTTTACTTCTCTTACCTTTGAGGTCAAATTAATAAAATCCTCTTTAAGTCCAAAGTCCTTGAGTATTGTTCCTGTTTTCTTCTATGCATTTTATTGTTTCAGATCTTATATTTAGGTCCTTAATCCATTTTGAGTTAATTTTGGTGTGTGGTGATAGACAACAATCTAGTTTCATTCTTTTGCAGGTGGCCTTCTAGTTTCCCCAGCACCATTTATGAAGAGGCTTTCTTTTCTCCACTGTACGTTTTTTGCTTTTTAGTCAAACATTATTTGCCCATATAAATCCGAGTTTACTTCTGGACTCTCAGTTCTGTTCCACTTATTTGTGTGTCTGTTTTCCTGCCAATACTATGCCGTTTTGATTACTGTCGTTTTGTAATATAATTTGAAGTCGGGCAGAGTGATGCCTCCAGCCTCGTTCTTTTTTCTCAGGATGGCTTTGACAATTCAGGGTCTTTTGTGCTTCCATACGAATCTGTGCTTCCATACGAATCTGATGATTTTTTGTTCTATTGTGCTTCCATATGAATCTGATGTTTTTTTGTTCTATTTCTTTAAAAAATGCCAATAGGATTTTGATGAGAATTGCATTAAATCTGTATAATGCTTTAGGTAATATGGTCATTTTAACTATGTTGATTCTTCCAATCCAAGAACATGGAATATCTTTCCATTTCTTTGTATCTGCTTAGATTTCTTTTAATAGAGTCTTGTAGTTTTCATTATGGGAATCTATAATCTTTAAAATTAAAAAAAATTTCTAGTGGTATGTGTTGAGTAATCAAACCTTGTATTGACAAAAACTTCTAGAAAGAGGTAGGCATAGGCAAAAAAAATCTCTTATCAGGATTGATTTAGAAGAAAACATGAAAATTAAATCACACTGGGTTGAAAATCACAAAGGAAAACATTTCACTTCCATTATATTTTAAGAAGGACATCCGGCAGAGTTGCCAAGTTTCATAATTACTCTACTTTAAACTTTAGCTAAAGATGCTCAGGTTAGCTTTTAGTTTTATTGGAAGGTTAATTTTAGATCTATGGAAGAATAAACTTCCCATTATACTTAACCAGATGTTAAATGTAAAAAGTGACACCATCTTTGTCCAAGATTGTATGATAGAGATGGCAATTTTACCCTAAGCTATTTTATATGGTCATGCAATAGTGTGACAGCTTTCTCTTAATAATGATGCTTTTACACAAGCAATAGGTTGGACTCTTAATGCTCTGGATTTGCCACAATGAAATATTATTTTTTCCCACAAATGTGTTTTTTCTCTTCTTAGTATTATGAATGTGTTCATTGCCTGCTTAATACATCATTAGCAGAGACTGATAAACCTTGGTAAATGAAAGATGCAAATTGAGAAAGAAATCCTATAAGGTTGAAGTTAATGTCACCATGAAATGGTTTCTTTATTGTAACTTTTCATTCATGACTAGCAGCAAACTGTTCTATGTACACATTGGGAGATTAATCATTGTGTAGTGGTATTTTACTAAATGGAGGAGGTATGCTATCTGCCATGGAGTTTATAATCCAGGCACAGAACGATTAAAAGGTAAGCCTGTTGTATCAGTTATCTATTATTATAAGTATGCTATATAATAAAACCCACAAAGAATTAGCATAATAAACAATAAACATTTATTTAGCCCATGAGTCAGAATTGGCTGGATTGTCTCTCCAGTTTTGGCTGAGATTGCTTAAAATTGTGGGAACTGGTTGGCTTTTTGCTGATCTGGCTTGGCTTCAGCTGGGGTGATTGAATGATTTGGTTCATCTCTTATACTCTAACAGGCTAATCTGAGCATGTTCTCAGGGCATAGAAGAAGGTGCAGGAGTAAGGCGAGCCTAATCACACAAGGGCTTTTCAGGCCTTTGCTTGTGGCAGTTTTGTTAATATCCCATTGGCCAAAACAAATCATGTAGGAAGGCAAAGAGCATGATCGTAGAAAGGGTAAAGAATTTGGGCCTATTAATGCAATCAACCTACCACATCCATTTTTCCTCTAAAAGATTATTTGGGGGAACTGTACACTGAAATCATAGAGAAGTGATTTAAAAAAATGTGGATTTAGCAGACACAGATTTGAATTCTGACTCTACCATGACTAGCTTAATGACCTTGGGCAAGTTATTTAAGACCACTGGACTATATTTTCCTTATCTCTAAAATGAGGACAGTAATAATACATATATCATATGGCTGTTGAGAAGATCCAATGAGATAACGTGTATGAATAGCTAATTCTTATATAACATTTACTATATAACAGGCACTATTCTAAATTCCTTATATATTTTAACTCAATCCCCACAATAACTCCATATGATAGCTACTGTTATTATTCTTCATTTTCAGATAAAGAATATGAGACTCAGAGAGGTTAAGAAATTTTCCGATGAGTTACAGTTAGTAAGTGGCAGAGCTGAGATTTGGAACCTAGGCATTCTGGTTCCAGAGTCTGTACTGTGAACTATTATCTGATGCTAATCTTAGCATAATGCCTCCTAGAAAATAGGCATGCAATACATGTAAGCTAATTTTATTATGATAAAGTTATTGTTAACACACATCTTTTGACTAATTCCATGTGGTCTAAAGTAGAAGAAGACTGTCTGTAAATCCATCTTCCATCATTTAGAGTTGGGCTTTTCAAACACGTTTCATTGTCCAACAGGATTCAGGTTAACCCTTCAAGAAACTATGATTTCGTTTAGGAGCCAAAGATATGTTAAGCTTTCTTCTTTTTTTTTTTAATGCAGTGTATCTGCATGGCAAGAATAAATCTTAATAAATGTTATTGGCAGCTTTTTACAAAGTTGGAAGAGTGACTGCTATTGATGAAGACTACTACCAAATTGTGTGACATACAAAATAACCAGTGGAGACATTCAAGTTATACATAGATTCTGGATTCATCCTCTCTCTGGAATGATTGAAGTCACCACACAGCCAGACTATGAGACTGTGAAGCAGTATAACCTCACCGTGAAAGGTGTGGACTGTGACAGATTTCATCCGCGCATAGCAGTGACCATGGTAAGTAGACAGTCTCAGGTTTTGATATAATATAGATGACATAAGTTCTAATTTATTGCAATTGAAATGGTCAAACAACAACAATAATGGTCAAATAATAACAAGAGCAATTCTCCTGAGATTAAAAAAATTGTAATCGCAAATCTACATCTAGCACTTATCATCTACATCTAGCACTTAGCTCCTGCTCTTGGCATATTTTATGCTGATGTAATTAATCTTCATATTAAGTCTTCATGGTAGGCGATATTATCATCATTTCCACTCTAGAGATCAGGAAGCTTAGGCACAGAGTGTAGGAAGCTTACCTGAAGTTACTCAGGGTTTATAGAACTGGACTCAAACCCAAGCTGCCTCTCATTGAGAAGTGATGCTTACAATGAAGGTAGTTAACCAAGGTACATTCTTTTGGCATCACAGTGGGGGAAAGTATAGACCTTTAAATTATTTTAGTAACATCAAAGGACTCTTAAAAGATATCAAGAGTGAATACTGATGTGTTGATGATCTGGTATGTGTTATTAATGACTATAAGGTTTCGTCATTGGAGAAGAGACAGAAATAGAATTGAAGAATTTTCAGGTTCCTATCTGGCCTGATGATTCACTGAGCATTTCCTCTTATTGTACAGAGCCCTCTGGCTCACTGCTTATGTGGTGATTAGGTTTCCTGAGTATGTCATTGTAAGAAAAATGTCAGGCCCATTCACATCAACAGTTAGAATTACTTTCTCAGGGACTGAACTACAATCATGTGAACAGGATTATGTGGCTTGGTTGTCTCAGAGTGATCTTTACACTGTAATGGCCTGCTGAAATGTGAAAGGGTTAAAGAATAATTAAAACCTGAAACTGGACAAAGGAAGTCCATAACTTAGGCCTAGTTTCTGGAACCCCTAACCACACTCTGTTAATCATGAAACTTGTAACAATGAGCTCATACGCTAACTGCCAATTTTAGCCTGTGTAACCCTGCTTGCTTGCGTGGCATGAAAAATAATCAATTGTATATAAGCTGAAAATTACTATTTGGCCATCGCCCATGGGAACACCGGCTATTGTCCATGGGAACATAGGCAATCACCCATAGGAACATAACATTCTAACACAAGCTTTCTGCTTCTGTACTTCCCGCTTGCACACCTGACCAGTGGGTTGACAGGTAGTGAATAGGAGAAAGATGGACCTTTGTGTTTAAGACAGAATGAGGAATGGGATTTGGGGCTTAAAAACCTTGTATCTTGGCATTTCGAGGCTGCTCCTTTGCAAGGACAGCCGCCGGCTAATAAACTGTCTCCTGGTTAAGAGCACTCAAGTTGGGTCTGGTTATTCTGGACACAACAACACCTATGTACCTGTGGTAGTTTTTCCTGTAGACATTTATGAACCCCCTGAAATAGCATAGGATGATACTACTTGCAATTATCATTCACTTATTACAAATGAGAAGAGGGGAGAGCAGATGAAAAAGAAAAACAACTTCAAGTGATTATTTTTATAAAAAATTTATATTTTGGCTAAAAACAAAGCAGAAATTTTTTATTCCCTCTTTCTTTTTTTATTTAAAAAATTTAAAACATTAAAGTAGAATTGACATATTAATTTCATTTGTACAAGATCCTAATTTGATATTTGTATAAATTGTTAAGGGTGTGGTTCTGGGCAAAGAAACTTCTGCTTCTGTAATCTGCTTGCTTGTTTGATGTTAACTAGGGTGTGGCTAGGCTTTATAAGCTGCCTCTTTTGGGAGCTCGAGGCCGATCTTCTGGAACCCTGCGTGGCAGAGAGTCAGTCGCCGGCCGGCTAATAAAGGCTCATAATTCATCTCAATTGGTTCCGTGGGTCTTAGAATTGATTGTGCCACAACATAAATGACAAAATAATCACCATAATAAATCTAGATGACATCTGTTGTCTTACATAGTTATAAAAATTCTCTCTTTGTTTTAACATTTGTTGAGTGTTTACTCTGTGCACAACATCCAGGGTTATGAAGAACTGTAGGACACCATATATGCCTTTAGGGAGCTTAAAATTTTTAACAGAAAAAGTTAAAGAGTGTATAGCAAGTAAATTGATGATAGAGCTAAATATGACCCATCAAATTAAAAAAAGAGAGATATGTCTTTAGACTCCAAAATTTAGAAATCATTGTCACCACCACCATCATCACTGTCCACACTTTATTGAGAACCCAATAAAGGCCAAGTACTATATATCCCATTACTCTTTAATCTTATTCAATGAGGTAGTTACTAAAATTCCTTTTTACAGGTAAGAGAATTTCATTTCTAAGACTTAGAAATTAAGTCACTTATCCAAGTTTACTCAGCTAGAATGAAATAAAAGGATTAACTCTGGGTACTTAATCACTATTTATACTCTAAATTATCTCTCTAATCCATCAGGAAATGTAAACAACATTGGCTCTACTTTCAAAATCTATCCTGAATCCTTCCACTTCTTACCCATCCACAGCTAACACCCTGGTTGTGCCACCATCATCCCTTACCTGGTCTAGTGAAGCAGCCTCCTAACTAGAATCTCCACTTCCACTTGTGCCCTTTACAATCTACTCTTCACACAGTAGCCAGAGTGAACATTTAAAAAGTCAAGTCACCTTCTTCCTCAAAGCTTTCCAATGGCTTTCTATCATACTTAGCATAAGCTCCAATGTCATTTTTAAGGTCTGCAGTGCCCTATATGATCTGGACCCTGGCTACCTCTTTTTCTTCAACTTCTAGCTCTCTTCTTCTTACTTCAATCTAGCCACATGAACTTCTTGCCGTTTCTTCAACAAACCAGGGATGTTTGTGCCTCAGAGCCTTTGCCCAAGGCTGTAATGCTTGTCCTCCAGATAGTCATATGACTCACATTCTCACCTTAATCACATTTCTGCACAAAGGAAACCTGCTCACAGACATCTTTTCCATTGTGTGTATGTAGTTGAATTTTGAAGCAATCCATGTGTTCATCATTAGTTGAATTTTGAAGCAATCCATGTGTTCATCATTAGGAGAATGGAAAAGTAAAATATGGTAGAGGCATATGATAGAATATTAAGACCAAACACTACATAACCTGTGAGGATACATACTTGCTTGAGAGCATATATCAAATACAGGGGAGGAGGAAGGATATATGAGAGTGAGTCAAAAAATAAAGGCTTTCTCTAAATGCTCTTTAATCTTCAGAGCACCAATTTCCATATGATGTTGCTAAATATATTTGTAAATTTTGTTTATTGCTTTGCCTCCTCCTTTAGAATACAAATTGCAATAGAGCAGTAACTTTGGTTTACCAGATTATCGTCTGTGTCTAAGTCAGTGCCTACCACATAGTAACTTAAATAAATATTATTCTAATGAATGAATTTATCTCCACAACAGTTCTAAGAAGGGAGAGATTGAGATCTCCTTTTTATAGACAGAGAAAGCAAGATTAAGTCACTTGTACCAAATAAAGGATCTGACAAGTGGAAGGCCCAAAGTTTTAATAAAGATTTCTGATTCCTAGTCCTGTGCTATTTCCATTATTCACAGCAATAGCTCTAAAATCATATGAAAACACCTCACATATTAAATAGAATGGATAGCTATATTCAACCAGTAGAAGTAGCATTAAAGAATGAGTCATTCCTCAGGAATTTAGCTACCTTGTTAAAACATTACAGAAACAATTTATAAAAAAAATAATACTTGCAAATATGAGCACACCAGGGATTCTTCTGCAAATACTGTTGAGAATGTTATTACTCATCTAAGAGGTGGGCAGATAACCTTTCTAAGCTGACTGGCATTCGATCACTGACATTTAAAATCCTTGATATTTTGATATTTTTTCCATGTAGATCACTGTTTCTCAGTTTGTGGTATTTTAATTAAGAAAAGGTTGATAACAGCCCCTGATTAAGGTCAGCGCGTACTTTGAAGTAATCATATTGTTACCAAAAATATATATTGTGTTTGAAAGAATGATGCAAACTCAGGATATATTTGCCTAAGTTATGAAAGAGGAAGCAAACTCAGGATATATTTGCCATTAAATATCGATATTTAAAAGGTTCAAGGGATTATAAGTTTTAGAAGGATCATTCTTTAGTTTTCCTTTTCTTATTTATGTAATTAGTGAGCTTTCCACAGGTTCTTCTAATAAACTTGAAGCTCTCCCTAATGGCCACATGGAATGTCACAGTTGACCCGGGAATAATAAGCCAATTGACTAGATGATTGACAGCCAGAACCTAAAACTGCAGGAACATTTATTCGAACTCAAAATTCTAGACATTTAATTTAATAATTGTACATTATCTATCTCTACCCAGATAATTATTTCTGATTTTATATATAGTCACCTGACATGAGTATAATGTTTTTTCTCCCTCAT
>NW_011888822.1:4153384-4159652 GCF_000151845.1 Pteropus vampyrus | reverse complement strand
ATTGAGTACTATTAGCCAAGCACTATTCTAGGCCCTTTATATGTATGACCTCATTTAATCTTCATAATAGCCCTGAGGTAGATCCTATTATTAACCTCATCACAAAGTTGGGGACTATGTGCGTGTTGTTTACAACAGCGTCTCCAGGGCCGTTGAGACTTGACTTGAAACTTAGTAGGGGCTCAATAGATATTTGTGGTCTGACTGGCCCATCTGATATTGATCTAGACTAAGCTGAAGGTGGAAATAAAATGTCTCTGAGTGGGAAATAAAGGAAGGGGAAAATGATTAAGGTAGAAAAATTCGATAATAATCTGATGCTTGCTGACCTTATATGGAGATCAGATTTATGACCTTAACCTTTAAAACATTTTTTTCTAACTAACTGAATTTATAACTTAATTGATTTCAAATTTATTATAAGCCTTGTATAGATATAGGAATTCAGAGAAAAATAGTAATTTTAATTATACTTACTGTGTTTCAAAAGCAATGTATGGTAACTTGAGAAAAGCTTTTAATGTATTTTAAAATAATTATAATTTTTAAATTATCTCTTTTAAAGGAAATGAGAACCATCATTTTGGATTTGACCCAGCTCGAGGTTCAAATACTCCCAAATTAATTGTGAAGAATCCTTTTAACTTTGAATCTGGAGCTGAACTGCAGCAGCAGTACCATCTCATAGTGCACATAATCAATGACAACCTGAAATACGGCAAAGCCACCAAGCTCAGGATAGGCACTGCTATGATAGATATTTATGTGACAAGGGCCAATATGCCTTCTCCTCCAACCACCAGTTTTGAAATAAAGAGTTACAGAATTTAATTTGGGTCTCTGTGTGGGAAATATTCTACTGTAAATTCAAGTTTTATCAGAAATGCTAAAAGACTAATTAAGGGATCACTTTCACCCCTATGCTTTTCCATTTAATCACTACCCCATCCACCCACCAGGCCACCTTTTAGAGTGTGCATCATGAGTATAAACTGTGAGTACAAACTGTGGGTGAAAGAAATTTTGTGATAATCATGGGTGGAGCATAGAGTACCCCCAAGCAACTAATTATGCCTGAATGGTCTGAAAGTGCTGCCCACCACTAAGGCTCACTAGTCAATGAAATCTGTCAATTAAAAATTTCTACAAATGGGCACTTTTAAATATTATTCTCTAGTAGCCATGCTATTTATAGTAATAAGCACCTACCATGTGCCAGGCACTGTACTACTTGGCTTATATTCATCATTACATTTAATTTTTGATCTAATCTGTGAAGTTTAGCAGACTCTTTAGTATTTTGTTATTTCAAAAATACATTGACAAAGCCTCTGAAGGACTCCAGAATGGTTTCTGAGTCACTCAAGTGTAAAGTCTGTTCAGCAGATTGTATGGTTAGTGAATTTTATTGTCTTTTTTCCTTCGAAAGAGTTATTTTCTTTACAACATGGATTATAAATCTATCTACTGAAATTTTTGATTTTCAAGAACACACTCTTCTCTCAAGCTGCACAAAAGAGTTTATTCTGTGTGGAGTAGATAATAGAGGCATATAAGCCTAAAGGAACCTCAGATACCATCTAGTTCAACCCCTTGATTTTACGGATGAGAAAACTGAAGTCTAAGAGGAAAAATAGTTTTGTTCGAGTTCACAGAGCAGTCATTGCATACAATTCATGTCTTCAGATCCTTAAATTGGTGCCTTCTGTAGGCTTGGATGTTTGTCAGTATCACTTGTGGTATTTTAAAAATCCATGTATCTAAGTCAATACCCCACAGTCTGCATAGGACAACGGCTCTATACTGAGGCGACTATGTGTAAACAGATGCTCTCTGAAAACATAAACTAATACTCCGTTTGCTTTGAAATAATATTTCCCAGCAAAGAAAGGTCTGACCATTGTATATACGGCTATCAACACGTACACATCCAGTGACTGGTACATTCCTTTTATCTTCTCTCTGATGGCTGTTTTCTTTGCTGCATTGGTTTCCTGGATATGTTTTCTGCTTTGGAGATATGGAAACACTATAGGATGCTATTGGAAAATGGCTGAGGAGGTCACCAAGCCCAAACCCAAGTATGTGATTTTCTTTCTAAGCTTCTGATGTAAAGAGTTGAAATCTGTTAGGGTTTGCTGATCTTATACTGAGGGCTTCTGCCTAAGTTTGCTTTTGAGGGGCACAGAGGAAAGCACCTGTGATATAAAACTCGATGGCTCCAAACTTGCTCTATCTCAGAAGCTGTTGGAGAGCTTTCTTAAAAAAATAGCACCAACATATCTTTGGGTTCTCCTTGAGAACATCTGAAACAGATTTTCTGTGAGAACAGATTTTAAACAAGTCAGTTTGTGAGCAGACAAGGCAAATAACTCCCCATATTATTTCGATGCAATCAGTTCATGGGTGGGTGTTTGACACCACCGTGGCCTAGCTTAGAGACAGGTGATAATCCAGGTACCCTCTCCATTCTTATTTTGAATCTATGTGAAGCTGGGCAGAGAGGCCAAAGAAATGGATAGAAAATGTGGCTGCTTTAATTGCCATCCCAAAATAGTTCTTCATGGAACAGAATATGGCCTCAAAAATAGTTGATTGTGAATTTTTATTAACTAAGCAAAGATAATTTATAATTCAGTGAGGGAGGTGGTGATGGTTAATGAGATCAGTTTGTTATTCCCCATAAGGCATTTTTTTTTTTTTTAAATGAGGAGTGAGAGATGTGCTGCAAAAAAATTGGACTTTTTTTTTTTGGCCATGTGTTAGCATAATGAAGCTGATATTTTGTCTATTTTTTTTTCATACAGGGGAATAAAGTACATTGCAGGTAAGATACAGATTGCTAATTATCGATTATCCTGAATTGTGTGATTTTAAAAGCCATTCATCAGACACTTGCCTTTTATTTATTTATGTTTTGAATAAGAGAAAGAAATCAACAGGAAAAGACCATCATTGGAAACAGAAATAAAAAACTAGAAGTATTAACAGTAAGTACGTTTTTGTGATCCCTCTACAGTGGAAGAAAGAGGATTACATTTTCTCTGTAATTATTGTTGAATGAAAAGTTCTTCCATATGAACATATGGTAAATCTACTCAGGCATCATAGAGAGGAAATAAAATTTATCTGCTTCTGTTGAATTTCTGTGTATTACAAAACTGGGTTTCAGATCCAGTCCAATAATCTGGTTTAGGTCAAAATTTGCCTTAAAATATTGTATGTGCATTCAACAAAAACGACTCTAGACAAATGGAAATTCAGCATTATTTACCATTACTTAAAAATAAGACTTAGATTTGAAAATAGATTATATATGTGATAGAGCCGAATAAATTTTTCAATCCTGAAGTTTCTTAGCAGATGGTAAAATCTACACTGAAGTATTGAAATCCTGATATTGGCTGAAGCTCACTCATTAAATGATCCACATAAACAACTGTACAATGGTAAAGCTGGTTCCAGGAAAAACAAATATGGCGCAGAACAAGAAAGGGCCTTTTTCGTCTTCATCTTCTTTTTTTTCTTCTCCACCTGCTGTCCCATTTACGAAAGACATTTCTATCTGAGTCCTGGCTGACCATGACATTGTTTCATGAGCTGGTTCTCTTTTAGTGCTCCCTTCTCCTGCCTCTTCATTTATAAAACTAATGCCAGCCAATTTCTTGTATTAATTTGCCTGGGATGCCAAAACAAAATACCACAGACTGGGTGGCTTAAATAACAGAAATTTATTTTCTCCCAGTTCTAGAGTTTAGAAGTCGCAGATGAAGATGTTTGCAGGTTTGGTGTCTTCCAAGGTTATTTTTCTTGGCTTGCAGATGGCTGCCGTATCCCTGTGTCCTCACATGGTCATCCCTCCTCTATTTTGTCTATGTCCTAATCTCTTTTTCTTATAATGACACCAGTGATATTAGATTAAGGCCCACCCATATGACTTCATTTTCTCATAATAACCTATTTAAAGGATCTATCTTTAAATATAGTCACATTCTGAGGCACTGGGGATTAGAGCTTAAACATATGACGCTTGAAGGAACACAATCCAGCCAATAACACCTCTTATCCAAGATAAGAGATTTTGCATCAATAAAAAAGTGCTGAGTTGAGGGAGGGCATGGCGAGCAGGCTGATATGGGAGATAGCGCTGGGAGGAGACGATGGTAGGAAAATTTTGAGTCCAGGCTGCTAGCCATCTACACAAAAAGATGAGGTAATTTATAAGAAGTTACCTGCTTAGGGTATGACACATGTCAAAACTAATTTTATCAAGCTAACTTTATTGCTAATATTTTGTGCTTTTTAAAAGGAAACGATTGTGTATAAGACCACGTTTGATGGAGAAGCTCTTGATCCAGGTATGGTGCTTAAGTATCTTTTGAGTTAAGTCCATTTTGCCTATTTGGATGCTAAACTGTGTGAATAAATTACTTATTCATTATGTGATGCTTAATGAGACTGTCGTAAAGCAAATAATTCAAGGGCCAGGCAGGGAAAATACATGATTGAAAGGGGCCATGTGAGACAGTAAGTTCAATCACCAGTGGCAATCGATGCTTGGGGGATATGGCTATTACTGGGCTCTAACAAATAATGGCCACATTGGAAACAGGCCTGGAGTTGCCAGAATTCTGATGCTCAAAAATAAGCTGGAAATCCAAATTGTTACATGAAATCTACCCATTTTTAAATGTAGGTAAGTAATTCAATTAAAATAAACTCCATTGTGCATGCCAAACAAAACATTTTCTCTCCTAGTTACATATTTTTTGTGTAAACTATCTTAAGACTTAGAACAACTATTTTATTATATCTCACAATTTTGTGGCTCAAGAATTTGTCCAGGTGTCATCTGGGCAATTCATTTGCTTTATGGTATTGAAAGGGTCTTCAGTGGTTTTCAGTAATTTGGTCTGGTAAGTCCAAAGTGGCATAATTACATGCCTGACAACATGGTGGGTATAGTTGCGTGGTTGGGCTTAGGTGGGTCCTACTTCTTGTTCATGTAATTTCAGGACGTCTTCATGTAGTCTTTCCAGCAGAGTCAGTTGAACACCTTACATAGCAGTTTAGATATCCCAAAGGGAGTTCCAAGAGATGGGAATGCAAAGTTACCACTTTTTTGAGGCATGGGCCTAGAAACTGTCACAGCTTCACATCTACCACATTCTATTGGTTAATCCAGTCAGTTCATTCAGATTTAAAGAGAGAAGCATATATTCCACCTCTCAAAGGATGAAGATCAAAGAATTTGTGGCCATCTTTAATCAACCACAATATCTATAGGCCATATGGGTCATGGATTTGCAATTCCTGGTCTACAGATTTATCTTTTATAAAACTTCAAATTGTATAGCAGATCATTCCCCCATTTTGTAAGCTGTTTAGTATTTACAATATACCAGACTTATTCTGAGCACTTTATAATTATTAATCTATTTAATTTGTATCGTGTCAAATAACCATAAAATTTATTATTTTAACTATTTTTAGTTTTGCAGTTCTGTGGTACCAAGTATCTTCTTATTGCTGTGTCACCATCACCTCCATTTATCTCCAGAACTTTTTTATCTTCCCCAACTGAAAGTCCGTACTCATTAAACACTAATTCCTTATTCACTCCTCCCCTGTGTCCCTGGAAACCACTATTCTACTTTCTGTTACTATGAATTAGACTACTCTAGGTAGTTCCTATAAGTGGAACCATGTAATATTCATCTTTTTGTGACTGCTTTATTTCACTAAGCATAATATCTTCAAGGTTTATCCATATACCAGCACGTGTCAGAATTTCCTTCCTTTTAAAGGTTGAATAATATTCCATTGTATGCATTTACCATGTTCTATTGATCTATTCATTCAGCCATGGACACATGGATTGCTTCCACATTTTGGCTATTAGAGCTGCAATATCATCTTTTTTTCATTTTAACGTTATTCCTTACACAATGAAGGACTTTATATTTAACTATGCTGTTGCGGATTTATTATAGGATGTTATTAGGACATTTCTAATATCAAATCATAGCAAATTTTTGTTAAATTCTTAGTATGGTGGAAATGCTTTTACATTAATTCTTTATTCTCATAACTATTTCTGAGGTAGTGACTATTATTATCCTAAGTGTTACAAATGAGAAAACTGAGGCACAGAGGGAAAAGATAACCTCCCCAGAATCATAGTTTAGTGAGAGGAAAGAGTCAGGGTTAAAAGCTAGTCAGTCTGATACAGGAACCATCACCCTAAGGCCAGTCATGACCTTTCCTG
>NW_011888822.1:4148510-4150769 GCF_000151845.1 Pteropus vampyrus | reverse complement strand
GATGAGGGCAGCAGGAGTGGTCGACCTTGAGTCTCTAAATATGCTTTGCTGAAAACCAAAGACTAAATTGATATACGTTCACTGTCTGACTTTGCCCAGTGAAGGGTGTGCTTGTTACAACTGGAGACTTTTTCTCACTCTTGTAGCCCCAGCACATGCTTGGCGCATAGTGGGGACTCCACACATATTTGGTGAATAAACGAATTTGAACATATAAATTTAGATCTCTTAACTTTAATTTGAATTGCTTATGACTCCTTTGACTCGCAGAACAGAAATGGGAATTATCTTTAGAGAATAATTTTTCGGTTTCCAGTAGTCATAAAACGACTACCTGAAACTTTACCTATTATTATTGATGACTGGCCAAAGAAATGTTGGAATTCAGTGTTTTAAGAGCTATATACTTAGACAAGTAAAATTTTAAATACACAAGAACACTCTGTTGATCTCCTTCCTTGGGTATCAGAAGACACACAATAGCAGGAGAGCAGAGAGTTGTTGATGGTAGAGGCTAAATCTATTTAACCCAAAATAGAGTTCGACTTGGAATAATTTTTTTTAATGAATCATATTCAAAGTAAAACACACCATGAGCAATGAATTTGAGTCGGAGGATAATGGGGGCTTGGATGATCAGAAGTGTCTTGATATTTATCCTCCTTTGCATGTGTACACTTTACCCTGGCCCCTCAATAAGAGAGAGCGCCTGAAGATAAACGGGCTCATTATTTATTTATGTCTGGTTGAGATGGGTCGATCCTCGGGAGGCATTATGGAGGACATTGGTGGGTATGAAGTCTGGACTTTGAACAAGTCGTGTAGCCTCTCTGAAGTTCAGTTGTCTTCTTCTAGAAAATGTATAACATGTATACAATCATTGCTGCCCCATTTTTATCTCATAATTTTGTTGTGAGAAATAATATGAAATTAGTGAAATTCCACAGTTGGCAGTGCTTTTTAAACTATAAGCATTATTTAAGTGTACAACAGGATTAGTTTCATTAAGTCAAAATTGACCTGTGAGAGAGCAGTGGCTTTGAATACAGAGAGGGCCATTCCATGGTTTTAAGCCAATCTATGTTGGAATTGGTGGTAATTAGCCTCACAACTTCTGTGAAATGCATATACTGCCTTGTTCCAGATGGCATGATAATTCTTCACCAGGGAAGAGACTAAAGATTGGGAAAAAGCTCTGTCCTCTCCAACAAGACTCTCACTGGATCAATTACGATTTGATGGATGTAGGTATATGAGTCTCATAGCATCTGCCACCACCTGAGCTTTTAAGAAAAAAACAAAAAAACAAAAAAGCATTTATAAAACTTCCTTCTCAAAGTCTGAATTGGATCAATTACTATTGCGTCTGCCTGTGCCAAAACCAAGAAAAATTGGTAAGTTGGGTTAGGTTTCTTTTGTCTAGTTGTTTTGGGTCTCAGTTTCAGATATGGCCAAGAGAGAATGTAAGCACTGGCATTAAAAGGGGAGCTATTTGGGAGGAAGTTGAAGAAGGCTGTTCTCAGGGCCAGGACTCTGGAATTTGACCTCTCTATTGGTTCATAATCAATTTGCTTCTGAACTCTAGGCATCTTTTTCTATTTTACCAGCAAGCTCTAATTTAATGATCGTACTTATTTCCTGAGGCTGCCATAACAAGCTAGCACTAACTTGGTGGCTTAAACAAAAGCAATTTATTCCCTTGCAGTTCGGGAAGCTGGAATTCTAAAATCAAATAATTGGCAGGACCACACTCCCTCGAAGCCTCTAGGGGCAAATCCATTCCCGGCCTCTTGCAGTTTCTGGTGGCTGCTCTGGCACTCCTGGCCTTTTGGCTGCCTCCCTCTAATCTCTGCCTCTGTCTTCCCATCATTTTCTCCTCTCTGTGTCTGTCACACTTCCCTCTGCCTCACTTTCATAAAAACACTTGTCATTGGATACAGGGGCAGCCTGGATAATCCAGAATGACTTCTGCATCTCAAGGGCCTTAACTTAATCATAGCTGCTAAGACTTTTTCCCTCAATAAAATCATGTTCATAGGTTCTAGGAATTAGGACACAGACATGTCTTTTTTGGGGTTATCATCTACAAACTATAATGATTTTACAGATCTTTAATATGGGTATAAAGCAATGCAATCTTTTTGGTGAATAATATGACCATTTTATTTGTTTAAAAAATATTTGAGTGCCCACCATGTGCCAGAAATGTTTTAAGGCCTTAATTCAATAAAAATGCAGTGCCTTTGACCTGGCAATTTC
>NW_011888822.1:4133651-4147440 GCF_000151845.1 Pteropus vampyrus | reverse complement strand
GTTAAACGCACTGCTGTCTCTTCTGTGTGGGCTGATGGTACAGCAGAGGCAGGCCATACGATGTCTAATGACTACAGGGCTTTGCTTGCCCCCTCAGTTCTAGGGACAGAGAAGCCTTACCTCAAACATTTTCTGTGCTTTGATAGGTCTTTGGGGTCAGGAGACAAGACATCTCTTTGTTGGCTAACATCTTACTCTCTCTGGCAGTGGGTAGGGGTTCAATGAGCTTGATCTCCAAGAGTGAGGTCTTCCCTTTCAGATCCACGCAATAGGGCTCTCCTATGCTGATTCTACATTTTTCTTCTGGTTCAGAGGGGAGAAAATCTTGGCAGACTTTTAATCACTTTCTCCATACCTGATCTATGTATCACACAGAGCTGCCCCAGCAAACCTACGGATGTATGAGTCTAGCTTAGACGAGAAGAACTGCTCAGCTGAGGCCGGCCTAGATCAGCTAACCTTCAGCTAACCCTCAGACATGTGAACTCCAACAATAAATGTTGTTTGAAGCTTCTGGTTTGTTACACAGCCACAGCTGATACCAGAAAGAAGATGGAATGCTATCTTCTTATACTTCTCTCTACATTTAAAAACACACACAAATGTGTTACTTAAAAAATTGAGACCCAAGAAAAAATTTAAAAGATGGAAAAGAGAGATCTGATATAAATTTTATTAAGACTAATTTGTAGAAACTCAGAGTTAAAAGGATTATTGGACTATATTTTGCTTGAAGATGGGAGCTATAACTTACCTAAAGTTCCATTCTGTAGTGCCTGGTCTAAGAGAGGGGTCTAAGAAACATTAATCAAATAAGTTACCCTTGAAGTATTCCTAGTTAAGTCCTTATCTGTAGACTAATTGAAAATAATTTTCCTTACAACATTTCCAGTGCTGATCTTGGGTCTGCTTAAATATCTTCATTCTGGGAGCTCACTACCTACCAGGCAAGTCTTTTCTTTGTGGAAGAACAATAATTATAGGATTATTTTATTGAAGCAAAGAGGAGATCTAGTTGACAATGTGAACTTTGAGCTAAACAATTCAAAAACATGAGTTTTTCCTCCTTAAGAAGTCCCCTTGGATAAAGCAAGCATATTTTCACTAGCCGATAAGGAAGCTGCCGTGGACCAAAACATCTGCAGAATAGATTCTATTCAGTACTGTTACCTTATATTTTATCCAGCTCCAAAATTATACTTCTTTATCTGTAATAATTTACTCTCAGTTGGAAAAAGCAAAATGCTCCCTTTTGGATCAAAATTACCTAGGAATGTAATTAACGGTATCTCATTTTGTTAGCTCATCATCTAAACTCTCTGAGGATAACTTTAAATAAGAAAATTTGGCAGTTTTATTGTGTTCTTGATGTATTGCAAACATGACTTAATAGTATACATGGCTATAGGGCCAGTCTAGACTTCATTGGATCAAAACCAAATTTAATTTGTGTTTATTGCCATGAATGATAACATTAGATTTAAACAGTTCTTTATTTAACATTATGTAGTATCTTAACAGATGCCAACTTACATAATTGAAGTAAGGCTTAAGGACAAAGACTACCAATTGAGTTCTCTCATCCTTTAATTTTAAAAGCCAATATGGAAGTCTCTATTCAATTTATATAAAGTGATTAATAAAATATATAATGCATATTAATAAACATTTGAGAAGAGTCATCGATTACATTTATTATTATAGTAACTATTATTATTACTAATAGTAGTACTATTACTCTCCACTAGTACTATTATTGTTATTAGATCTATGAGCTTTCCAACTCCTCACACAATATGCTGGATCCTCAAACTCTTCCCTACCTAAACATTCCTTCCTTCTTTCCCAGACACAATTGGGTTGTTTTGGTCTAGTTTAAGAAATAGCATAACTATGACAGTAAATCCTCTTCTTACTTGACTTCCAAGGCTAAAACTAGTGGAAGCTCAGTGGAGAAGTTTAGGTGCAATCCCAATGGCTCTGCTGTTGTAGTACTGGGATCTCCTACCTGTGACTGTAGAGACTAAAGAAGCTAGCTCATGGGCTGACGGCACAAACATAATTAATTGGGTAAAAGCCAAATATACGAGGCAAGAAATGCAAGTCTTATGAATTCAGGACTGAACTCACCTACTGCTATGTCTCACTCTTCTTTGTCATGTTCCAACATCAAGTTCTACACTTGGGTACTTAGTAAGTGAATGTGGAATAAACAAAAGGAGGGTGAGAGAAACCAAAGGGATGTTTTCATGTTTAGTCTAGCTCAATAGATAGTTACCATGATGGCAAGCAGGTTCTATTCCTCATTCGACGTATATGTTTTTTGATTTTCTTCTAGATACTGTTTATTTTCAGGTCTTACAATGATATTTCAATTATAGTCCTTACCATTGTGTCTGTTTCTAACACAGGGGTGCCAAATACCTGGCACAGATATTGACCCTCTGCACACGGACCATGGCAGACATGACCGATGGATTGCAGCATACCTTTTTGCTGAGTGTGGATATGCCCTGTAGTAGATATGGAAATGTGCCACTCAGATCTCCTTTCAAGGAAGGACTTGTTGTCCAGCTGCAGGGAGTGTGGTCAGCAGACACTCAGCTGTCAGCATCTTCCAGGTCAGCCTCAGCTGCAGAGTACCCCTGCCCGGAAGTCATGTCCTTCCAAGGGTAGCCTTCACCTAGTAATAGCCTGGTGAATGGCTAAGGGAGAGGGCTTCAGAAGGGCCCCACCAGTCCAGTGCACGGTTGGAAAACTCTGATAAGAAATATCGGTTCTAAAGTGCCCTCCCCTCACCCCGTGTCAGGTTGGCTGAGACTTTGTCAGACTTTTTCGCCTTCTTGCTCTGCCCAATCGTGCTTCTTCTCCCTTCTCTTCACAGGCACTGATCTCTAATAAACATCTCATACTATAGACCTTGTCTGAAGGTCTACTTCCAGAGAATCCACCCTGGCAGTCACTATCAATAGACTAAAACTGGCATGTGGAATTAAGCCCATCTTCTATGCCTGTCCTTCTTAAGGCCAGTGATAAGCGTATAATCAAGATACTAAGAACATTTAAATAATTCCTAAAAATAGAAAAGCCCAAATCTTCCTGCAGGCCAAGGAGAATATAGCCAGTTTTCAGGATTCTGGTTCATTTCAGCAAAACTGCATGCCTTCTTTCAAAGCATTCAAATAATTTCCTTCATTGTGTAAGAAAGTTTCTCAACCTTGGCACCATTGATATTGGGACTGGATAATTAATTCTTTTCTGTGGGGACTGACTTGTGCAGTGTAGGATGTTTAGCAACATCCTTGGCCTCATCCACTAGATGTCAGTAGTACCTACCTACCTCTCTCCAGTTGTGACAACTGAAAATGATTCCAGACACTGGCAAATGTCTCCTGGGGGGCAAAATCTACCTGGTTGAGAATCCCTGGTCTAGGAGTTTTGCCTGGAGAGGCAGCCTCCAGGTAAGGGAAATGAAACCCTTAGCGTGTTTTGAAACACTCCCCCTCTCTGGGCCTTGATTCCCAGTCTGAGCTCTTCTCTCAGGAGCTGGGCAATGGTTCTTTGAATTAATCATCACCAAAACAGTAGAAAGTGACTCTTGTTTCCTATTTACAAGGCTGAATTCCTGACAAGGCTGGTACCAGATCTAAGGACCAGACTCTGAATCCCACTCCTCCATCCTCTCACCCCCAGGCAGCCAGCAACTGCTGCTGGTTTCTGTTTATACAATGTGGGAGGCTGTATTCCCCATGCCCTTGGTAGCACTAAGAGTTGTTTTTCTGTCCCTGAGGCTAATTTGAGCACAAAAGAAGCAAAGTCATTTACTTAAAAGCTAAAGAAAGAATGAGTTTCCTGGGAACTTTTAAAAATAAATTTTAGCACTAAAATATTGTTGGAATGTTTGGAATCATATGTGAATGTATATATGTGTGCATAGACTTATTTACTTTAAATGTTCACTTGTTCCATTTTTACACAAGTAATACATATTTATTGAGTAAAATTCAAAGCTGTAAAAGTAAATAGAAATCATTCATAATTTTACTACCTAATAATAACTCTAATTAATATTTTGAAAAATATCTTATGGATCTCTCATATATATATATATATGTATATACACACAATATAAATTTTATAATGAAAATAGGATTGTATTGTGATATTATAGTGTAACTCTCTTTGCTCTACTTATAAATACAGGCTGAGCCTCTATTTCTTGTATCTCCTTTCTCTCTCTGTCTCTCTGTCTCTCTGTCTCTCTGTCTCTCTCTCTCTCTCTCTCTGTGATTATTATCCCTTCATTTACAATGAAACAGGGTAATTTTTCTTAGGACTACCTTAACTCTGATTTTCAGAGAGAGTAAATAAAGGCTAGGAATGTGAGATATGCTGACCATGTTCCCTGCCTTCTCACTAACGCCCACAGATCTCCACCCACTGCCTCCCACCCTATGGCCTGGGGAGGGAGTGCTAACTCTGACTCACTTTGTAGCTCTGCCCAGAAAAATTGAAGGCTAAATCCTGAAGGAAATCTCAGTTTATAATACAATAGCTGTGCAGAGAGTTTCAAAATAACATCTGCTGCAGTCAGTGTATAGCACCTTGATGCCACTTACATAATGCCTATTAGTCTATAGGATTTACGAGATAATAGAAAGAAAACTTTTCTCACAAAATCAAACTTTTCCTGTTTTCCAAGGTAAAGTTTTTATAAAGATGATTTGGTCTGATCTTTGGGAGAACATTTGCACCTAGAAGGGCAGATTGACCTGAGAGATGCCTATAGTTTCCATGAGGCACTGGGCTATACTGGGAGCTAGCAGCAGTTCATCTTTAATTAGTCCTGTGACCTTGGGCCAATCACTTCTTATTTCTGGGCATCTACTTCTTCCTCTATATAAATATATATATATTTTTTCTTTCTTTCTTTTTTATTTTTAAACCAAATACTTATTTGGCTCTACTTTGAGCCAATTATAGTGTGGTGCTATGGATACAGCAGTACAGACTGTCTTGTTCTATGCCCTCAGGGGGTTTACTGTCCAGAATTTAGCCATCCACTAAAATAGCCATGAGCCACATGAACACTTGAAATGTGGCTGGCCCAAATTGAATCGTGTTGTAGGTATAAAATACACACTGGATTGTGAAGATTTACCATGAAAAAAATGTAAAATATACCTTTAATATTTTTTTTACGTCAATGATATATTGAAATGTAACATTTTGGATATTGGGTTAAATAAAATACATCAGTAAAATTAATTTTTTTTAAATAGCTGCAAGAACATTTAAAATGACATCTATGACTCACAATATAGTTCTATTGGGCAGCGCTGGTCTAAAGAGGAGACAGGCAACAAACGCAATGTAAGCATGTAGTTATATGGTTCCAATGGTTCCAAGAGCTTAGGAAAAAGTGTAGGGAGCTCCGAGGACAACCAGGAGGGCCGTGTGACCTTGTCTGAGGGGTTCCCTCAGGGATGATAAGGAATGGGCCAGGTGAATAGTGAGGTGGGTGCTGGAGAGGAAGAACCTTCTGGGCTAAAAGAACTACAAATATGAGTTGACCAGTTTGAGGAAGAGAAGGAGGGCTGGCATGGCTGGAGTTCAGAGAGAAAGGGGAGGTGGTGAGGACAGGTGGGGGAAACCCAGTGGGGACATGTCAAAGATCCAGGATGTTATCCTGAGGAATAACATGATCTGTGCACTAAGAAAAAAAATCAAATTGTTCTGG
The DNA here is from genome assembly GCF_000151845.1 of Pteropus vampyrus. NCBI lineage: Eukaryota > Metazoa > Chordata > Mammalia > Chiroptera > Pteropodidae > Pteropus > Pteropus vampyrus. The sequence continues at coordinate 4,141,700 of NW_011888822.1, read as the reverse complement.
CTGAAGAATTGGGCAGACTCCTTAGGGAAGTAGAGAGACCTGGTCATCTGTCCGGTGGTATTTTCAGGTGGGCTCTGCTGAAGTTCCTTCCAAGGAGTCATCGTCCCTGACTTCAGGAGCTCACCTGAGTGGAGAAGACAGACCCCAACACAGCTCCCTCCATAATACAAGGGAGGTAAAATTCTAACAAACGGTCCAAGAGTATTTCAGGAAGGGAGTTCTGTGGGTCCTGAAGAATAAACAGGATTTTATGAAGAGAGAAGTTAGGGAAGGATGTTCTAGGTTATAAAAAAATAGCTATCATGAAACATTGTGCTGTTACCATATTCCAGATTCCCAGTAGGTGCTCTGTAGGCATCATCTCAACTAATCTCTCAGTGACACTTTAAGTTAGGCCCTATTATCTTTCATTTTATAGATGATATTGAAGTTTGGGGCTTAAGTAACATGGCTGATCTTTATGTAAATATTTATCGAATCCTTTTAGTAAGGTGGTCTGATTTCAGAGGACCTGTTCTTCAAATACATATTGGGAAATAGTCCAGTAAAGAGATTTGTTTTTGGTTTTAATTTTAAGAAACATTTTTAAACTGAACTGAGATTTATCAAATATTTAACATGTGCCATCTCTGTGGGTGGTTATGAGCACAGAGGCTAGAACCAGACTTCCTGGGTTCAATCCGGGCCCCGCCATTTGACCTCTCTGGGTCTCAGTTTTCCCATCTGTATAGAGATGACAATAATAGTTTCACCCTCAAGGTTGTGGTGAGGATTCAGAGAATTAATCCTTTTTTTCTTTTTGTGATTTTCACAAAACTCATTTATTCTAAATATAGGGTAGCATAAAGACAGTGAGAATCCAGCATTGTTTGGGGGGTGGTTTTCTAAATTAAACAGTTGAAAGAAGAGGGGAATTTATGAAGAGTACCTCCTAACGTAACAGCAAAAGATGGAACAGAGGTTTTGATATTAACTATGGGCAGTGATTTAGGAAAGATCCACTAGGATATCCCACTGTCATCTCACACTAATAGTAATAACAACAATTAACAAAGGAGACTTAATTCTCATAATGGTTGTAAAATAAAAATTATTTTATTTAATTCTCACTATGATTCTATTTTGTCCATTCTCCAGATGCGTTGTTTATTGCCTAAGGTTACATGGAATCTAAGTGGCAGGGCCAGGACTCAGACTAGGTTATTTCTGACTCTAGTGCCCTGTGTTGCTTCTTCAGTTTGGGCTGGAGCAATGAGAATCTATGTTCCAGTCTTTTATCAGTGGGCTGACTGCCACTGCTTTACATCAGAATGTTGACAAATAAGTTAAAGGTGCCCCTTACCATCTTTCCTCTTCTGCCCCTATTCACCCTTACCTTCCCAAAGAATATGGTGGGTGATGCTTTTGCAAACCCTGACATCTTAGCTAAAGCCATCCAAACTTTAATTTCTTCCCCATGTTCCCTTTATTCTTTTTTTCCTGACATTGCCACTGAGTACAACTGTTATCTGGGAAAGACTCTTGTATAGCAAATTAAGGACAATTTGAGGTACCGAGAATCTGAGCAATTCCTTGGCTCAAGTCAATGCTCAGCTACTGCAGAGCCCAGAAAAGAAAAAGATAATTAGGACCAATTTCAAAAAGGAAGACCTCGTTCTGGAACCAGTTATAAACTAATTCTCTTCCCGGAACATGAGGCAGTTTGGTATGGAGAGTGGCGGGAGTAGACATTCATTCATCTGCACAATTGTCTAGAGTTCTGCAAACTCTTCCTGTAAAGGACCAGAAAGTAAGTACTTTAGGTTTTATGGGCCATTATGATCTTTGTCACAATTAGTCAACTCTGCCATTGTAGTTTGAAAATGGTCATAGAAGATATGTAAACAAATGGGCGTGGCTTTATTCCAAAAAAATATATTTATGGACACTGAAGTTTGAATTTTATATACTGTTCATGTGTCATGAAATAGTAGTCTTCTTTCAATTTTTTTCAACTACTTAAAATGTAAAACACACTCAAAGCTCATGGACTAAATTTTGCATGCTGGCCATAGTTCACCAGCCTCTATTTTATTCTGTACCAAGCTCAGTGTGAACATGAAGACATGGCCTTGATCCTCACAGGGCTTAAGTGAAGTTGTTCGGTTTTCTCAAAATGCATTTCTTGGAACACATTTTAATTAATGTCTCATCGAAAATGGTATCTATAATTAAGAATGTTTAGGAAATGCTAACACTTTAAATACTTTACAACAGGATTTCTCAGGCTTTGAATATGCTAATGTACATTGTGAATTTCCAAGAAGGGACTATAGTAAGAGAAACTTGTGAATTTGGATTCATTTGACTATAGGACCTTTTCACATATGGAACACTTTTCACAACTGTGAGAAACACTGTGAGAAAACACTTTTCTCTTTTAAATCGGAACTTGAAGTCATTTGCCAAGTTCTTTCTGCTTCTGAACCGAAAGATTAGTCTGAAGCTGGAGACTCCTTCCTTCTAAGGTCATCATCTCTCTCCCAAACTTCAGGAGATGTTTTAGAATTACATTCGCTCTTTTGATAAAAAGATGAAAATAATGAAGAGAAAGATCCATTTTGTTATTTTCTAAAGTACATTGTGTTACTTCTCATTTGATTATGTAAACCCCTAGATGGATTGTTTGGTTGTGTCTGTGGCTCTCAGTTCTGACAGTCCCCATGACTCCTCTCAAACTTACTCCAGCATTAGCTGCTGGATTCATTTCCAATTTCACTATTCTCAGTTGTATAATTGCTGCTTTAATAATTAAGCATCAAAGCCTATCTGACTCTAAGCTCTTTGGGGCCAGGGCCCACAATGCTGAAAGCAGCTGAAATGATACTGGGAAAAACTCCTACACACTAAACCATGATATGAGTTGTTTAAAAGCAAACATGAATACTAGGATTTAGTGGGACCAATTTCTATTAGAATCGGAGAGCCTTTCATGAAACTCATATAATATGAATGATCCTGAGGTCTCAGGTGCTAAAGGACTTAGGAGTAGAGTCATATCTTATGTGCGAGTTAGTGTTTAAAGTCAGTACATAAGATGAAAATTGTGTAGAGTCAAAATTACCCTTGAAAATCATTTGAATCATCAGTATAGTGCCAAAAAACATGACTTTATGTGAACTCTGTAGTCTCTCAGAAAGTCTAAAAAACTACAGAGTCATTTTCCTCCTCTAGTGTTGTATGAGTTCTATGTTTCTTAGTTTAGCATCAGACGAAGTAGTTGGCTTGTATTTAGAAGCCTTGCTGTACAAAAATGATCTTACTTTCCTTGGCAGTTGAATTTCCCTGAGAGACATGCACCCCTGATGTGGCCTGTTTGCCCTGAAACGTCTTACCATAAATGACTTTAGATAAATCACACTGGAAAATATGGTTTTATTTTTCATTTGTCCTGCTTGGAGGGTCTCAAATTTCTTTCAAGTTCAAATTCATTTATCACTATCATAATGTCCTTGGCATTGTTGAGACACTATGCATTCACAGACTCTGGCTGGTTGCTCTCTCAGCTACTGCCCAACAAAGACGCTGAAAAGGCAATGGGTAAAATATAAGGATAAGAATATAGGTAAGGTCCATTTCAGCTGAATGGGTAAAAGGAAGGAAATAAACAAGATAAAGTGAAGTAAAATAATATCTTAATATTCTCAGTGACCCTAGCTTCCGCCCCTTTCCCTGCACATGCATGTAGAGGAGAGGGGAAGAAAAAGATGTTCTGTTCTTAGAAAGTAAAAATATTTTTTTGTGTGTGGGATTCAAGCCTAGGACTTCTGACTCCAGAGTCCACACTCTAATCCCCATATATATAGCATGTACACAATCTGTGTCTTAAAACCAAATGGGGTACCTAATGTGGCTGGAAGCATCTTTGGAGCTATGGCTAAATGCTCCGCCACTGACATATAGCCACCATCTAGTATCTAGAGTGATTTCAGGCATTGTTCTATAGATTAGGTGGTAATTGAACAGAATTTTTATAATAAGTACAATTTAGGTGTGCTTAAACTAGACTGCAAGTGAGGCTTCAAAATGCCATTTCTGGAAGAGAACATTTTAAAACAAAAGCATGGAGAAGTCCCTTAGGTAGGAACCTTCTCTAATCAGCTTTATTTCCCTGTGATGAAAGAGCTCTTTGTCTTGTTCTAGGCTCTTTGTCTTATTCTGCTTCATCATTTCCCACATCTCATTCTCCTTTTATGTCTCAATACCTACTCTACTTCTGGCCTCATATCTTTGTTCCAGGCAGACAAGAAGAAGATATGCATATCATTTTGAGATATGCATTTCATTTTGCCTTTTTATGTTGGGAGGAAAGAGCTTCCCAGAAGTTTTCATTTCATTTTATGACATTTCATGTTATTGAGAGAGATGTCAAATGGAGGTCACTAGGTTCTAAGCATTCTGGGAAAGTATGCACTGTACTTTCTACTTTCTAGAGTATAGGAAGAGAAAATGATTGGGTTGGGTATTGAGTGAGTCAATCTACAGTATTTGGCCAGGTGTTTAAACAATTAATTCAAGTAACAGCTCAAACCAAATACCTACTACACAACTGAATATACTGAATCTAATTTCTTTGAGGCCCAGTTTGTCCATCTCAAAAAAGAGAAAGACAGCAGCACCTTTCAGACATATATGTGAAAGATTTTTGCAAACTATACAGTGATACTGATTGATCACTTAAAATGTCCCCTTCTTCTATTCTTTGGTCCATTATCCTCCTCATGTGATAGAATTAGTTTCTTTTATAATGGCCCCATTAACCCCATTCATAGCTAGTTTATCTTGTCAGGGGCCAATATCTTAGGCTGGGTTCCTTAAAAGCAGAGCTTAAATGGGGATTCTTGTGCAAATGATTCATTCAAGGGGTACCTCAGCAGAGACTTGTAAGGGAAGGAGGGAAGGATGAGGAAGAGAAATAAGTAAGTAGAGATATATTTATCAGGTGAAGTTGACCTGACCCCCGGAGGAGCTCTGGAAGGTGAATCATACCTCAGAGGTTGTCTTGCCTAAAGGCCAGAGACTAGGGTTTTTGCACTCCGTTATCAGTCAGTCACTGACTACAGCCTGTTCTTGGGAGTGAGGCTCATAACTCCCAGCCTTTAGACTAGGTTGGTCATTGGCCAAGGGCAAATCTCTGGAGATAGGCACAGGTGTGAGCTTCAACAGCCAGTTACTGCAGAAGCTGGAGGATAGCACAGACCAGGTACAAGACAATCTGGGTAGGACATCAATAGCATCTATTGCAGATGATCTGGAAATAAAAAAAATTGTTTATTCTTGTGAGCTGAGAGAGCCAATCTCTTCTTTATTTGTCAGATAGCCATCTTCACCCATCTTCTTAGCTTTTCACCCCTGTGATAAAAAACTTAAGATTTCATTAATGGAAATTTTGTAACAAAGTTGGAGAGTGTGGTCTAATTTCATCAGTAAATACACAATTTGCCCCATAGCAATGAAAAAACCCCTTGTTTCCCATTTTGGCTTTATCCTGACCTGTCAGATCATGTGAGACTCAGGGGGAAAATTTTTTTTTAGCAATACAGTTTTAGAGAACTGTTAGCACTTGGTATTCAAAAGAGCTGGAAAAAATATGAGTAAAAAGAAAGGAATAATTTTCTGTAAATACAGTGGATCTTTGAGGAGGATGAGTAATGAGTTCTTCTCACTGAGAATATATCTGGAATTGAATACAAAGATAATCATATTAATAATAGTTAACACATCTTGAAAACTTAGCTGGTCCAGGCCTTGTGCAAAGAATTTTACGTACTTGTCTTCACTTAATCTTTACAACAACTCTATGAAGTAGAAAACATTATTATCCCCATTTTACAGATGAAGAAATTGAGGCTCAGAGAGGTGATGTTGCTTGCCTAAGGTCACATGGCTCATAAATGGCAGAGCTAGAACTTTAATCCAAGATCTGAATGATTGTATGGCAGAAACATCTGAGAGTCCGAAAATGAGAGATGTGTGGACCTGAGGGCTTATTTCTTCACTAACGGAACAGCCAGGAAATGACAACACAGTCAGGAGGTATTTGTATTTGGTGGGGAGAGGAACATTCAAAATAAGTTTGGAAACAATACTTTAAACGCTACCATGCAATTCTTTATTTCACAATTATTTACCAAGCTCTAGTTGTGTGCCTAAATGAGGCACTAGGGATATGATCATAAAAAGGTTATAGCTTCCATGGTGCTTAGAGTGTGGTTTGAAGAGATGGACATTAAATGAATATATATACACAATTATGTTTGAGAGGACACAAAGAAAGTGGCCAGGGGACTATAAGATTATCATAGCAAAGATTCTTTACTTAGTGTTTGGAGTTTCAGGGTGAGATTTCCTGAAATCTTAAAGTAACCTTTAAACTGTGATATGGAAGATGGGCAGGGAGAGAAGAATGTTGCAGCAAGAGGCAACAGAGAAGGCCTTGAGGCACGAATAGTATGCTCATCGCAACACCTGAAATACCTATCTTTGCCCTGTAGTATTGGGGCCCAATAATAAAACGGGGTTTAGACCAAAGGAATTCCCTTAAAGAAGAGTAACTCAGGTATTCATTATCCATATTGACTTTGTAATCAATAATAACATAAAGATACCAAGGACTAAAATGTAGAGAGAACATTTCAATGTGCCAGATTTCATGCAAAGTGCCTTATATAAAGGATCTAATTAAATCTTATAACTCTATGAGGTAGATTACTATAATTTTACTATTTATAGATGAGAAAACTGAGGCACAGAGATGCTTAGTAACGTTATCTAGGGTCATAGAGATAATACGTGGCAGAGTCATCATTTGAAAGCTGACTCTCAGATTCCAAAGCCCATGCTCTAAACTTATGCTCTGAAACCACTTGGAAATCATGTGGCATGAATATTGTTGAAAAACCTGGGGTATAAAGCCTCAATTTTCTAACTAACCCACTGATTTTCCGTGTTCTCCAACTTAGTAAATGGCATTACAATCCTCTCATTTGCCCAAGCAACCTGCGTGTTACCCATGACTTCTCCATTTGCTTCAACACTCAGAGCCAGCTATTGCCATGACACGTCAGTTCTGCCTCCTATATTCATTAGAATTTCTCTCTCCTCTCCGTCCCTAGCACAGCCCAGTGAGTCCAGGCCACCATCATCTTCCTCTTGGATTCTTGTAACTACTTCTCAATAGATCTTCCTGTCTTCAGTTTAATTTCTCCAATCCATCTTTCATCCGCCACACTGCCCAAATGATCTAATTAAAATGAAAATCTTTTTTATGCTGCTTTCCTTCTTAAAATCCTTAAGTAATCCCTAATATATAGCACTCACCAGGAGCCAGATATTCCTTTATAGATTGATGCTTAAAATCTCACTATGATACAGTAACCATTTTTTTAAAACACAGGGTTGGCTTATACCAGAAGCTCTAGAGGAAAAGATTTTCTCTCAATATAAAACAGAATTTTAAATTTTCTGTAATGCATCTCAGAGGGTATAAACATCAAGTCTAACCTAATTTTTTCTCACCATTTCTTATACTTTAGAATTCTAGAATGCAGTTTTTCCTTCTTGATAACACGTTGCCAGCTCCTAGTGCCATGTTTCTCATTGCAAATTCAGGTGTTCCATCTCTATTTTTCATGACATTTTTAGGTTTTAACAGAAAGTGCTGGGAAGAGAGGTACAAACATGGCATAGGACAAGACTGGTCTTCTGGCCTAATTAAAATATAAGTTGATAGAGTAGTTTTTTCTAAGTAGTAATTTCTCTCTCTTTCTCTTTCTCTCCTCTCTCTCTCTCTCTCCCCACATGCACACACACACACACACACACACACACACACACACACACACACACACATTCTGATTTTCTAGTTCTCATATTCTCATATATTGGTAGTTCCTTCAGTTTATTAAATATTTTATTATGTTCCTTTAATATGGACGTTACTTGTAATTGCCTGGATATTTCCCTTCATGTATCTTTTTAAGAAATATTAATCTTTACATTTATCAAGAT
>NW_011888822.1:4129054-4133601 GCF_000151845.1 Pteropus vampyrus | reverse complement strand
TTTACTAATTTATTTCTTCCTTAGAATAACCCTGGGACGAGAGTACTGTTAGTATCCTCCCCATTTTACGAATGAGAAAACTGAGACCTATAGGAATTAAGCCACTCACCCTAGGCCACTGAGATAATAAATGCTGGAGCTATCTTTTGAACTCAGGTTTGTCTAATTTTAGGGCCGGACTCCATTTTTAAGACAATTGACATACAATAATTGACTCTCAGGTGTAAGTAGGTCACATTTATTTTCAGGAACTCCTTTTCCTCCCTCCTTTTTGTCATCCCCATCTTTTTAAGGCAAATTGCAGTGTACGATGCCCAGTTTTGTATCCTTTCCTTTCATTGTCACACCTGTGTGTAGCTGCAGAATAATGACTAAAAATATTGATGATGGTTTTGATGTGGCAGCACCTGCTCCATATATTTGCATTACAACAAGCCATTTTCTTAAGATTATGCCTTAGGCACACATGTAAAGCACATGTTTATATTCACATGTGAAGGAAGGTGCGCACATTCTCAGATGGCCTGGATGTGCCAGGGAGAGTACTGAGTGCTTTATATACTATATATCTTATTCAATGGCAACAGTAAAAAGCTAATGACAACAATCATGATATTAATCAATGTATTCAACAAATATTTACTGAGCACTTTTTCTGTGCTAGGGGCTGTTTATGGTCAGCGTATGTTCAGAGGGCTGGAAGTGGCTGGAAAATTGCTCATAGCCAATGACTGACTAGTGCAGAGTTATGAAAGCCCAACTCCCTTGCTTTCAGCAGGAAAAACACTGAGGAGTAATGCAGTTTAAAAAAAAAAACCTCTCTTTTCTTTGCTTCTTTCTATGTATCAGAATTCTTTTCTTTCCTCAAAGTTGTAGCAGATGCTGTTGGTAGCTCACCTCTAACTTCTCAGCACTCCTCTCTACACACAGAAGGACCTTCTTGGAATGTCTGCAAATCTCTGCCTGAGGGTAATTTCCTAGCAGTGGGAGCTGCTTGGCCCACAGCCAGCGACAACGCCATGGAGGTAATGCTATTAGAAGCAGATCTCGGTCAACGCTGGAGAGGGGGCCGTGGATGAACACTCCAGCTTCCCCACTCTGCAGCTGAGATAACCGAGGTACATTTTACATGGTCTCTGACGCTTCCCTAGCAGGAGTAAGCTTCAGTTACCTCTAGTGATAACTGCTTGATAACCCATCCTTTACTGGCCGCCTTCCATTTCTCTGTCTCACTTCTCCACTCCTCTACCCACATTTGTGGAACTACTTCCCAAATCAACTACTTACACTTAAATCTTTGTTGTAAGGTCTGTTCCTGGAGAACACAAACTAAGGTGAAACTCTAGCTCAAGTGTCACCATGATTCATTGTTATGTCTCTTTTGTCTAAATTTCTTTTTGCTTCTGAAGGGAAGATGTCCCTATTTCCATTTATAGGTGAAGAAAATGAAGCTCAGGTTAAGTAACTTACCTGAGGTCATCAGGCTGCTAAGGGCTGGAGCTGGAGTTTCCAGTGCTATCTGCCTGACTTCTGACTCCCTGTTTTTAACCACTGGGTTAGTCTAGCCTTTGACAGTCGGCAGACCTGGTTTGAATCATGGTTGTGACTGTCTTCATGTTACCTCAGTTTCCTGGCCTTTAAAGTAAAGCTTATGGTATCAACTTCATAGGATTTCTTTTAGGCAAAGTCTATACAGTGTGTCATATCACACTTGTCATGTGGTAGCAATGTAATAAATAGGCTATATTTTTATTGTTGCAAACTAAGCACAATAAATAAAACTTCCCATTAATATTGGAAGTTCCATGGCATTCAGACCTTTTGGTATATGTTACCGGAAACTTGCAAAGTGACCCAAATAAATATATTATCAAGAGGTTGGGTGATTGCGTTTTATGCGTGGATTGCCATTGATCACCCCATTTAGGGTGAAGGGGCTTCTGCAGCTGTGTTTAATTTTCAGAAAGGATAAGTAAAAAGGGCCTATATAGACTATTAACATCTGTTTATTTGTTTCAGTGTCTTTTTGAAAAAAATATTATTTTAAATTTTATAAAATATACGTAACATAAACTTTACCATTTTAACCATTTATATAATTCATTGGCATTACGTATATTCACGTTTTTGTGCAACCATCACTGTTATCTGTCTCCAGATCTTTTTTTATCTTGAAATCATAACCCCCTATTCTTTCTTCCCTAAGGCCCTGGCAACCACCATTCTACTTTCTGTCTCCATTAATTTGACTATTCTAGACACCTCATATGAGTAGAATCATACAGTATTTTTTCTTTCTGATTGACTTGTTCCACTTAGCGCAATGTCTTCAAGATCAATCCGTGATGTAGCATGTGTCAAAATTTCCTTCCTTTTTAAAGCTGACTAATATTCCATTGTATGTATCTACCACATTTTGCTTATTTATTCAGCTGTCTCTAGACACTTGGGTTGCTTCTAGCTTTTCACTATTGTATAAAATTGCCACTATAAACATTGGTGTTCCTGCTTTCAATTATTTTGGGTATATATTCAGAAGTGGAATTGCTGGATCATATGGCGATTCTATGTTTTATTTTTGGAGGAATCGCAATACTGTTTTCCAAAGTAGCTGCACCATTTTACATTCCCACCAGCAGTGCACAAGTGTTCCACATCAATACTGATTTTCTATTTTTATTTATTTATTTACTTATTTATTCACTTATTTTATAATAGCCATCCTAATGGATATGAACTAGTATCTCATTGTGGTTTTGATTTGCATTTCCCTAATGAATAGTGATATTGACCATCTTTTCATGTGCTTATTAGCCATCTGTATATCCTCTTTGGAAAAATGTCTATTCAAGTCCTTTGCCCATTTTTGGACTGAGTTGTTCGATTTTTGGTTGTTGAATTTGAGAAACTCTGTGTATATTTTGAATATTAATTTCTTATCAGATATATGATTTTTAAATATTTTCTCCTACTCTGTAGGTACCTTTTAACTCAGTTGATAGTATCTTTTGATGAACAAAAGTAGCCATTAACTTTTTTATATACTTTTAATATGATTGAGTTTTGGTCTAAATTTCAATTTTAATTTCCTATTTTTGCTTATTTTCATCTCTGTTTTCTCTTTTCTCCCTTATTTTGAATTATATGAAAGTTTGTTAGAATTACATTTTATCTACTAGCTTTTTAGCTATAGCTCTGCATTATTTTTAAAACATGGTTAATCTAGGGATTAAAACATACATTCTTAACTTTTCAGTTTATGTAGAGTTAATATTACATCATTCCATGTAAAAGTAAAAAGATTTTAATTCATTTACCTTCTCTCCATTACTCTGTAAGCTATATTGTCATATTTATTACATCTTCGTACATTATGAATACCCCAAGGTGTTGGTTTTTTTTCTTTAAACAGTCATTAATAATTTAAAGAAATTAAGAGAAAAAAATTACTTTTATATTTACCTAAACATTATTTATGTTCAATGTTCTTCATTTTTTCCTGAAGCTGTTTTATATTGATATTATTTCTCTTCAGCCTGAAGAAATTCCTTTAGGATTTCTTATAGTGAAAGTCTGTTAGCAATGAATTTTCTTAGATAACTTTTTATCTGAAAATATATATTTCTTTTGCCTTAATTCTGGAAGGATATCTTTGCTGTATCCAGAATTAGGGGTTTACAGTTTTTTTTTCTTTCAGCCCTTTAAAGACTTTTCACTTTTTTTCTGACCTTTATAGTTCTGGGTAGGAAGTCCTTGGTTTTGCATTTTGATTCTTCTGTATGTAAGTGTTGTTTTTCTCTGGCATTTAAATTATTTTCCTGTACGTATTGTCATTTTTTAATTACTGCTTTACAATTTTCACTTTCGCTTTATTTTTTTATAGTAATTTTACAATGATTTGCCTTTGCTTAGTTTTTTTTTTTGTATTTGTCTTAGATATGGAGTTTGATGAGATCCTTGACATTGTAAATTTATGTCATTCACTATTTTAGGGAACATTTTGGCCAATATTTTTTTAAATCATTTTTCTGGCTCATTCTCTCTCCTCTTTCTATTTGGGACTCCAATTACATGTTAGAACTTTCGATATTGTTCCATATGCCCCTGAGGCTCTGTGTATTTTGCTCTTTTACTCAGGTCGAATAACTTCTATTAATCTATCTTCGAATTCATTAATCATTTTCTCTGTCATCTTTATGCAAATATTAAGCCTATTCCCAGTGATTTTCTTTCAGTTATTACATTTTTTTCATAGAATTTTCATTTTTTATTATTTGTATCTTTCCTGACATATCTTAATTTTATGACTCATTATGAGCATATTTTCCTTTATATCATTGAGCGTAGTTATAATAGCTGCTTTAAAATTCCTGTCTGATAATTTCAACACCTAAATAATCCCAAGGCTGAACTTCACTGATTATTTCCTTAAAAATGGTCACATTATTTTGATTTATCATATTTGAGTAATTTTGGATTATATGCTAGACATTGTGAATATTGTATTGTGGGGATTCTGGATTCTATTATATTCTTCTGAATAGGGT
>NW_011888822.1:4126464-4129004 GCF_000151845.1 Pteropus vampyrus | reverse complement strand
AACATTATTTATGTTCAATGTTCTTCATTTTTTCCTGAAGCTGTTTTATATTGATATTATTTCTCTTCAGCCTGAAGAAATTCCTTTAGGATTTCTTATAGTGAAAGTCTGTTAGCAATGAATTTTCTTAGATAACTTTTTATCTGAAAATATATATTTCTTTTGCCTTAATTCTGGAAGGATATCTTTGCTGTATCCAGAATTAGGGGTTTACAGTTTTTTTTTCTTTCAGCCCTTTAAAGACTTTTCACTTTTTTTCTGACCTTTATAGTTCTGGGTAGGAAGTCCTTGGTTTTGCATTTTGATTCTTCTGTATGTAAGTGTTGTTTTTCTCTGGCATTTAAATTATTTTCCTGTACGTATTGTCATTTTTTAATTACTGCTTTACAATTTTCACTTTCGCTTTATTTTTTTATAGTAATTTTACAATGATTTGCCTTTGCTTAGTTTTTTTTTTTGTATTTGTCTTAGATATGGAGTTTGATGAGATCCTTGACATTGTAAATTTATGTCATTCACTATTTTAGGGAACATTTTGGCCAATATTTTTTTAAATCATTTTTCTGGCTCATTCTCTCTCCTCTTTCTATTTGGGACTCCAATTACATGTTAGAACTTTCGATATTGTTCCATATGCCCCTGAGGCTCTGTGTATTTTGCTCTTTTACTCAGGTCGAATAACTTCTATTAATCTATCTTCGAATTCATTAATCATTTTCTCTGTCATCTTTATGCAAATATTAAGCCTATTCCCAGTGATTTTCTTTCAGTTATTACATTTTTTCATAGAATTTTCATTTTTTATTATTTGTATCTTTCCTGACATATCTTAATTTTATGACTCATTATGAGCATATTTTCCTTTATATCACTGAGTGTAGTTATAATAGCTGCTTTAAAATTCCTGTCTGATAATTTCAACACCTAAATAATCCCAAGGCTGAACTTCACTGATTATTTCCTTAAAAATGGTCACATTATTTTGATTTATCATATTTGAGTAATTTTGGATTATATGCTAGACATTGTGAATATTGTATTGTGGGGATTCTGGATTCTATTATATTCTTCTGAATAGGGTTGCTGTTGTTTCAGCAAGCAATTAACTTGGTTATAATCAAACTACATATTCTGTCTACCCTGTTGGTGGTGGTGACTCAAATTTAACTTTAGTCCTTTTAGCTTTTCCTGACAACTGTTTTGTGTTCACACCATGATGCATAATATATTGGTTTACCAGAAACTTGAATAGTGCTTGCATACAGAATTTGGGGTTTCTTCTTTGGATTTCTTGTTACCAAGCTTACTCCCCTATTTTCCAGTAGCTATGGTTTTCCTAAGTTCTCTCCTCTGGTTCTTCAGACCAAAGTAATGAATTTTCTGTTGGATTTTTGTCTAACCTAAAGCATGCAATAAGATAAAGCCATAAAAATGGAAATTTCTTTCTGCAGAAATTTTCCAAGTTTTGACTTCCTTCCAAAATCTGCCTATTTTTCTCACTCTCTAGAGCTTTCCAGCAGTTGATTTTGTATGTTGTCCAAAGTTTATAGATGGAATCTGTGGGAGTTCAGTCTGTTAAGAGCTTACTCTGCCATAACAGAAGTAGAATTCCAAGTAACTCTTCATGATCCTTAATTTCAGAAGTTGCTGATCCAAGCAAGTGATATATGATGGTTTGTTTTTCCCTATTTTTGATTATTCCATGGGAAAAGGAAAGAATGTTAAGTGCTTTGGGTGTCAATGGTGAGAAAATATTAGTGGAAAAAGGGATAGCAATTTGCCTTAGTAAAATTCAAGTATTATCTGTGATTTTTGCTTTTCCACAGACAGCCTGGCCATCCTTTACAATTCTAAGAGACACCATCCACACTGTAGTTTATATAGCATTAAGCAATGAGCAATCTAGGTGACTGTCTGTAGCAGCCCTGACTGTTTTTTCTTAACCACAAATTAATCGGAAGTGAGATGCACTGGAAACAGACACACCTAATTATGAGCAGAAATTTTGTTGTGTATTACACAAAAGTTCTCTGCTGACTTCAGACGTCTTCCTGTATCTAGGCTTGCAACCAATGTCACACCTTAATAAGATATTTTGTTTTGTGTATTTCTTTCTGGGTCCATAGTGCTTGTCAGTTCCTTAATGATATCTGAGATGTTCCCCCTAAAATAAATTAGGTGTTTATCATTACTTTTTGTTTGAGTTAAAATTTCCTGGAAGATAGATTATGCCTTCAAATTTCATCAACTATTCAATAATGAGACTTAACCATGTATTTTCAAAGTAACGTCTGTAAAAAAGTTATTTTATATAATTTCCTCTATAAAAGTCTGCATCCTTGTTTCTTTCAGTATCTAAGTTCTGCAAATTTATGGAAGACATAGGACAGGATAATGTTGAGGTCTTAATATTTGAAAGACCTGAATTCAATTCCAGGTCAGTTATTTACTAGCTGTGTTACTTCAGCACGATTACCTAACCTTTCTGAAACTCATTTTCTTTTTCCTTATAAAAACACTATTTATCCATCGTTAGAAAT